>NC_051307.1:49507315-49601947 GCF_015220235.1 Choloepus didactylus | reverse complement strand
CAGCAATCAGGTACCTTCACTGGAGGATGGCCAATGATATCCAGAAAACCTCTGTTAGCTGGGAAGGCACATGGCTGGTGTCTGCTCCAAGGTTCTGTTTCAAAATGGCTTTCTCCCAGGACATGCCTCTCTAGGCTGCAGTTCCTCAAAAATGTCACTCTTAGTTGCACTTGGGATATTGGTCCTCTGTCAGCTCTACGGAGCAAGAGTCTGCTTTCATTGGCCGTCTTCAAACTGTCTCTCATCTACAGCTCCTGTGCTTTCTTCAAAGTGTACTTCTTGGCTGTAGCAGCTTGCTGCTTCTGTCTGATCTTATATAGTGCTCCAGTAATTTAATTCAGACACACCCTGAATAGGTGGGCTAACACCTCCATGGAAATTATCCAATCAGAGTCACCACCCACAGTTGGGTGGGGTGCATCTCTATGGAAACACTCAAAGGATTATAATCTAATTAACACTGATAGGTCTGCCCACACAAGATTACATCAAAGATAATGGCATTTGGAGGACATAATACATTCAAACTGGCACACTTGGTAAAACTTATTCCTATACTTCTTTTAAATGCTATTGTAAATGGAATTTTTTTTCTTGATTTCCTCCTCAGATTGCTCATTGCTAGTGTATAGAAACACTACTGATTTTTGCATGTTGATCTTGTATCCTGCCACTTTGCCAAATGCATTTATTAACTATAGTAGCTTTGTTGTAGAGTTTTCAGGACTTTCTATGTAGAGGATCATGTCATCTGCAAATAGTGAAAGTTTTACTTCTTCCTGTACAATTGGGATGCCTTTTATTTCTTTATCCATCAAAAACTGAAATTAGACCAAAAAAATTAAATGATAGCCTTTTCTGATTCAGAAAATTAATATTTACAAGGATAAAAATTTTCCACTTAAAAATTTAAAAATAAAGTGTACCATCAAATAAGACAGAATAGAAGAAGCAGCAGCAACAGTAGCAGTAGTTATGAAAAGAAGTTCTAGAGATGTAAAATGTCATTAATATTAAAAATACAACTGAATGATTCAAAAGCACATTAGAGATAGCTAGAGAGAAGATTAATCAGCTGGAATATACAACTGAGAAAATTACATAAAATAATGCCACAAACCAAAATGATGAAAATTATAGAGATTAAGTGTCATGTAATTAATCGATGAAAGAAAGAGTATCTTATTGTAGCTCAAGGAAAAGAAATAGAGACTTGAAGAGAGGTGTTATTTGAATTAATAATGCCTGTAAATTGAATCCCAATTAAACTATCAAAGGAACTCAAATCAAGGATAAACAAAACAAACTCCTTACTAAGGACACAGTGTAGAGAAACTGCAGAAATTACAGAAAAAATAATTCATAAAAACAGCAAGTTCCAGCTAGACATCACAAATGGCCAAAGTATGCCATGCCATTACCAAAGTAGTCCCCAAATACCTAGGTCCCTACCTGAGATTCTATAAAACACATACTCAATAAGTTTTATCTTTCAGAAACTTAAATCCACCAGAGTATTCCAACACCAGACAAGTCCTAAAACCCAGAGACAATAGCCTCTTTAAGGTCAATTATCAGATACAGCCCCTTCCCCATATACTGTCAACACTCCTTTTCAATATGAACAAGTTAGGGTATTCACTGCCTAGACACCCTGAAGATGGAGAAAGAGATTAAGTGAGAGGAAGGGGTAGCAACAAGCAAGATAAGATTTAACAAAGGCTATGATTAATGGAACTTTATGTAATTATATATTTTTTGGATGCTGGAGTGTTGGAAGGGCTGGAGGGAGGTAAATAACATGATGGAACTGTAGCCTATGGTATCCTTTGGGATTTGCTCTGTAACTGCTCATTGAATTGTGACTTGAAGGTCTTCACCTTTCTGTGTATACTTATATTGGATAATAAAGAAAGAACTGAAACTGGAACTGTAACCCATAACAATTTTTGAAATTACCTATATGACTGCTTGTTGAGCTGTACATCTAGTGACACCTTTCTGTATGTATGTTATATTTTACAATGGAAATGGCTGAAGTTGTAGAGCTGTGACCCATGACATTCTTTGAAATTTGCTCTCTAACATTTGTGAGATTGTACTTTGAAAGTTATCACTGTTATATATATATAAATTATGAGGATAATGAAGACATAGTTAAAAAAGCAACAGTTTTAAAGTCCTGGAAGAAACTAGGAGAATCTCTATGATTTCCTTGTAGGAAATGTTTTCTTCTATTCCAGAACTGCTATCACAAATATCACAAACTGGTTTTGGCTTCACAACAGGAATTTATTGGCTCACAGTTTTAAGTCTGTAAGGAGTCTAAAATCAAGATATAGGCAAGGCTTTCTTTCTTCTAGAGTCTGTAACATTCTGTTGCTGACTGCCAGCAATCCTTGTTCCTTGGCTTGTAGCACTACCTCACATCACATGGTCATTTACTCTCATTTCTGGCTTCTGTGAGTTCTGGATTCTCTGCAGAAGGCCACCAGTAATCCAGATTAAAGCCCACCCTGATTCAGTTGGCCACAACTTAACTAAAGATAACATCTTTAAATGGTCCTATTTACAGTGGGTTCACACACATGGGAGCACAGATTAAGATTAAGAGCATGCATTTGTTGTGGCACGTAATTCAACCTACCATATTAGGCAAAAAAATAAACAGCAAAACCTAATAAAAATCAGATGCATACACATACACACAAACACAAAGATATAACTATACAGACTTGGAGACCATATTTGCAATTCATGTAGAATCAAAATGACCAATTCATTTCACAAACATTAAAACAAAAAGGTATTTATTTATTTTTTGTTTGTTTCATAAAGTTTTTTGAAAGTTCATTTACTGACAAATGGAAATTATAGGAGAAGACATAGGTGAGGATTCAGGGCTGAGGCCAATTAGCCAAATGAGCTTGGAAGTGGATTCACCCCAGAGCCTCCACAAAGAAACGCATCTTGAGTTTCTGACCTTATGAAATCCAGAGCAAACAGCCAAATCCACTGGAGTTCTGACCTACCAAAAGTGAGGAAATATAATCATATCATTTTAAATTACTAAAACTGTGGTAATCTCTTTGGCAGCAATCAGAAACTCATTCAATTGCACAAATCAAATCACGCAGTCAGCATTCTGTACCTTACAACTATGTTAAAAGTATGTATTCTTAAAGGTGGAAAATTTGGCATGCTAGAAGAACATGATTTTTAAAAGAAATTAAAGGAAACTTTCTTCAGAGAGCATATATCAACTTGGTGTACATGCACACACACACACATACACAAAGACATACATGTGTGTATTCATGAGCATGTGTGTGACATTAAATGGACTAAACATAACCACTATATTTACATGAAATATTCTTGATAGAAATATACACATATATTTAGTGTATTTATATGTGCATGCGTATGCATATATACACAAATGCACCACAGTTATTGATTATATAGCAAAGAAGCTATAGCATAATAGACCTGTTTTTACCCTACTAATGAGCAGGTTTTCAAACAGTGGAAATTTGTATCCCTAATTTATGGTTTAATGCCTATCTGCCAAGGCACAACTTTTAAAAGTAGCAGGTGTTTTTAATGCCTGCAAGCATTATTGTCTGGAGGAAGAGTCCTGTACTGCATTAGAGGATGTGCCTTTTATGTAAACTTTAGAGTTGTCAGAGATTGGACATCAACTGATATTTTCTGTCTTGTTAGGAGGCTGAGATTTTAATTTCTGTAAGGTCAAACTAGCCTTGGTGCAAAACTGATTCGTCCTACTAATCATAATGTTGCTGAAATGCCTTAATAATCAGTTTTGCTTCCCTAACCTTGAACAACTGAATTATCATTTCATTAACTTTTTTTTCACTTATTACTAAAAATATTTATTCTGGCTATAACAGTAATCTAATTTACCAATTTTTATACTTTGTATCACAGTTATTTTTGCACATCTTACTCTTCTTAGTAAATTTAAATCCTTTTTGATGTCAGATTTTGCATCTCATCTTTTTACAACCCTCCACATAGAATCTTTCACCAAGTTGACATTGAACATAAAACAGTTGTTTTGATTATATAGGACAATTATCCCTTCAAATTTTCATGGATCTTCTTACTAATTATCTGAGTAGAATAATACTCTCATTATAATCGTCTTTCTAAGCAGTTTTAGAACTCTGGAATAGTTGAGCTATATTCCTTGCTTTAAGAATGTTAATTAAAACAAAATAGAATATGGACTGTGGACTGAGAATTTTTACTCACTTGGCCTACATATTAAGCCTGAAGAAACCAACAATTTCGGGATTGAAGTGATTGGTTCCCCTGCAGGTTCTAACCTCCACCAAATTGTTTCTTGGAATTACCTATGAAACTACCTCTTACTTCTGTTTGAAGCATCCAATATCACAATGATTTTCCTGTGATCTGCTACTTTAAAGGGTTTCAGAGCAAAGGTTCTCCTTCCTCTCTTCTCTGCCTGAGGCCTCTTATTGCTTTAAAAGTCACTTTTCTTGTGGCTGGTGTCTGCATTGCAGAGCAATTAAGATCATGGACCATAGAAGTCAGAAATGAGTACTAATACCAGCTCTACTTTCTGACTAACTGTGTAGTCTTGTAAACTTTGCTTAACCGTACTAATGCAAGATTGCTATTTGAAGCCTTTATTAAAGAAGGGCAGGAACTGCTAGGAGTTGATTGAGCAATGACAAATATAATAGAGACAATTTTGATATATCTTATCTTTTACATCACTTTGAATTTCAAATATTTTGAAGCTTGGAAAGAAAAAGTTATAGAAAGGAAAAAATCTTTTGGATGTTTTGAGCCTGCTGTTACAAGAGCTACAGACCACTCCATCTGTTGCCTTGTGCTGCTGACTGTTTCCGTCATGGAAGGGAAAGAGCTCCTACAGTAAAAACTCATGGGGGCTCCATATTACTGAATTTTATACAATGCAACCATATAAAAAAGTAATGAAAGACAAAATTCATTTCACAATCCATAAATATACAGATTATCATATCTAATTTTATTCCGGTTATCATATATAATAAGATTTTCTTTTGGTAATGGTTCCTTCTGGTGATGTAATGGGTACTCATTCATTAATTCACTTATTCAACCATAAAATCCTTAGTGTGCACAGCCTGGTTCACTAGCTATTTTCCTGGCACTGTATATTAGGTGTTGTACATCGAAATAAATAAGTCAGGGATACAAGTTGATCAAGATGATGGCATAAGGTACTCAAGGTGTGGTTCTCCCACAGAATCTTTGAACAACTAGCAAAAACTGACACAGCTGTTTTCCTCAGAACTCCATAAAACAGTTAAGGGGTTTCAGTAACAGGGTGAATGCTGAATCAAGAAAACACAGCTTTAAAAAATAGTAAAAATATTAAAATATATAATGTACAATAAAAGAGGAGGCAAACAAAGAAACAGGAAATCATAGCACATCCAAAGGAACAAGATAAAAAATGCAGACCTTCTAAGACCAGATTTTGAGCATACTGGACAAAGATTAAAAACAAAAAATCCTCAACACACTCAAGGAGATAAAACTTCAGGAAAACACAGAAAAAGAACTAAAGGATATCAGGAAAACAGTTGATGAACAATGTAAGAATCTTAATAAAGAGATGATAGACTTTTTAAAAGGAACCAAACAGAAAATTCAGAAGTTGACGACCACAATGACTAAAATGAGAAATTCCCTAGAGGGTTTCATCAGCAGATTGGAGCTCACAGAAGAAAGAATGAAAAAACATGAAGAGCCTAAGAGTAGTATGGGACATAATCAAGTGTACTAATATATACATTATAAGAATCCCAGAAAGAGAATCAAGAGAGAGACGGAAGGAATATTCAAAATAATGACAGAAAACTTCCCAAATTTACCAAAAGACATGAATATGCACATTCAAGAAGTCAAATGAATCCCGAACAGGCTAAACCTAAAGTACCCAGACATGTAGTTAAACTGCCAAATGCCATGGTTAAGGAGGGATTTCTGAAAGCTGCAAGAGAAAAGCAAACTATTTTGCACAGGGAGTCTTGATAAGATTAAGAGCAAATTTCTAGACCCTTTTATCACTTGATCTAGAACTCTTCTGCTTGTACAGATGAGGGAAGAATTTAATAGAGTGCCCATCTATTTCACTTCTAGGTGCTCTATGGTCAAGTAGCCAATGCCAGAGTTCTTTGTGAGTCAGACTATTCTGACTACTGCTTTGAGTCTGCTCCCTATTATGTTGGCCATTCTGACCTTGTATTTGCTGGTTACTTGACACTTGTCTCCTGCCAACATCGGATCTTATCATCCCCATTATGTTTAAGGATCCAAGTTCAGGGACAGCAGTTCCCAAAGTAATAACTGACATACAGAAAAGAGAAACCACAGAGTTCTTCAGGGTTGATGGAACTGCTCTCACAAATTTGTCCCCCACAGTCCTGGTGAAAGGTGTATCTTCTTGATGTTCCTAGGGTGGGTGATAAGTTCTTACATAATAAATCCACTCTAATATTCCTATTTCTCTAAGCTATTGGATCCCCTCACATCCATTATCCCAGGGTAGTTATGGCATTTACAGCTAATTATTGAATATAGTATGAGGTAAAAACCGAGGTTCATTTTTGTCTGTATGGACAGTTTTGTAAAGGAAGAAGTGATGGTTAAGTTCATGTGTCAGTTTGGCTAGGTTATGATGTCCAGTTGTTTGGTCAAGGAATAACAGGTCTGATTGTTACTGTGAGTGCATTTCATGATTAGCTCTAAGATGATGGCAGTCCTAAATGTAAGAGCCAAATTTTTTAAACTTCAGTTAATGTAAGCCAAATTTTGGTCCATGCTTCGGCCAACCACCCAAACTTTTAGATTCCTTTCAAACCCCTAGAGCTATAACATTGAATCCAGAATGTCTGCTTAGTGGGACCATATCAATAAATTCATCCTAATCCAACTTTATGCTCCTTCCACCCATATCCAATACCCTTGATATCAATTCCTACATATATCCCTTGATTTTTGTCTATATAAATTGTAAAAATCATGCAGTTCTTTTGGAGTGTACCATTCTCCTCATGGGTCACACTCTGTACCTCACCTTTCAGGTCCTGTGGGCTTTCCAGCCTAGTTATAGATATCACAGAAAAGAGGGGTGGGGGATGTGGATCATGAGAGGAATTACCAGTATCTTTCAAGCCAACTACCACAGTTAACTCCATTACAGTTTCATCTAGTGAAGAGATTAAGGTGTGAGGACTGTCTCCTCAGGGACTGCAGTTATAGGTAAGGCAGGTTAAGCTTTTCAGGAGGTAGGATGGCTGGTTCCTCAGGTTAGGCTGGAGGACTGGGAGCTGATTGCTTAGGGAATAATGTTACAAGTTTATTTGGCAAAAAAAAAAAAGACTTAGCAGAATCTAGTTTCCATATCTCCACCTTCATCATTATCAGTCAATGTATCTCCAATCCAATTTTCAGGATCACAGTCTTTCCCAATCAATGCAGACAGATTTCAGGTTGAAAATTAAATTTATGCTGTAATTCAGCAACACACAAAATGAGAGTGTGGAACTGATTTCCAGAAATCTCATACGTTCAGTTACAAGAAATAAGAGTTTATTTCAGTGCACACGTAGAAACTTTCCATCCATCCTGCAGCATTTGAACTGGGAATTTGAAGCCTTAAGCTCATCCCCTTCAACAACAGTGTATTCAGCATATTTGGGAGCAACAAGCTAACATGATTGTACTTTTACCTTCTCAAAAGTCTGTTAAAGTATCAAATACACTGTCACCCAGAGCTTTTTCTCATAGACACTTAAGTTCCAATATCCAATAGTGATTTTTTTTGTAGGTCTATTGCCAATTAATACCATGGACTGTCAGTGTCATCTTGATCATTGGAAATAGAGTCAGTAGTGGCTTTTAATCTAATCAGATTACAGAAGCAATTCCCAAAACTCCAGAGCTAACTCAGAAGTCTCATCCTTAAGATTCTATTCCTTCAGAACCAGCCTCAGTACCAAAAATGTGTATTTTATATCAGTATAAAAATATGTATATTATGAGATTTATTATAGGGATTGCTTCCTGTGGCTGTGGGATTTGGCAAGTTTGAATTCCATAAGGCAGGCCACAAGCTGGGAACTTGGATAAAGGTTTCAATGCATTCCCTAGGAAAAGCTGACTGGCTGAAGTAGAGATAGAAATTCTTCTTTCTGACTGCTGAAAGCATAAGTTCTCCCTTTAAGACTTTTAGCTGATTGGATGAGACTTCTCTCATTGCTGAAGGCAATCTCCATTATTGTAGATGTAATAGCCATAGATGCAATTAACTGATTAATGATTTAAAACCATGAAATGCACTCACAGTAACAATCAGACCTGTTATTCCTTGACCAAACAACTGGACATCATAACCTAGCCAAGGTGACACAAGAACTTAACTATCACTTCTTCCTTTACAAAACTGTCCATACAGACAAAAATGAACCTTGGTTCTTACCTCATACTGTATTCAAT
Organism: Choloepus didactylus; assembly: GCF_015220235.1. NCBI lineage: Eukaryota > Metazoa > Chordata > Mammalia > Pilosa > Megalonychidae > Choloepus > Choloepus didactylus. Next base: position 49,593,406 of record NC_051307.1, on the reverse strand, counting down.
AATTAGCTGTAAGATGATGGCAGTCTTAAATGTAAGAGCCAAATTTATTAAACTTCTAGAAGGAAAAAAATAGGAGAAAATCTATGTTAATTTGGTTAGGTAAATAATTCTTAGAAAAGACAAAAAGAAGTATGAAAGATAAAAGAAAAAATGTTAAATGGTCTTTATCAAAATTAAAAATGTCTGCTTTCTGAAAAACAATAAAATGAAAATGCAAGTCACAGACTAAGAAAAATAATTTCAAAAATTATTTTTAACAAAGGACTCATACAAATTATATAAATAATTATTTTTTACTCAATATTAGAAGATAAACACATGAATTAAAAATGGGCAAAATAATGTGAATGGACTACATATATATGTATAGGAATAGAATATATATATATGTAGGACATATCTATGTATATATACAGGAATGAAATATATATATGTCTATTTGCTATATATATTGTCATATAAATATCATAGATACATATATATATAATCATTAGTCATTGTGATTACTGAGTTCATCTATTTGGCTAACTTATGGCTAGTATCATAAATCTTTACATTCTGAATACTTTCCCACACAGATCCTTGCAAATATTTCATGGCCCAAAAGGCATGCTGTAAATAATACATTAATTCATTCATGCCTTTATTTAATAAGCAAACATTTCTTGAGTCACTACTATGTGCCTATTTCAGTACTAGACACTAGGTATTAAAATGTCTTTTCTGGTTATTACAAAGTTCTTTTTATCCTCTCGTAGTTAGAGAATCAGTACATGTATTGTGCTCAGAGTTCCTATTTGTCCATAAAAGAGAGCAAGATAAACACAGTACAGACATCTCCTAAAGTCATTAAATAGCACTCAAACAGTCCTCTGCATCTGGGCTCTCAGGTATACAGAGCCACACAGCCTGGGTGACCTGTGAAGTCAGTGTGTTACTGCCCACAGTCCCGATTCCTGCTTTGTTGAACAGCATGATGAGACTGCCATTCAATTTCTTCTTCTCAACTCCAAAGGCACTACTTTGTGCTTCCAATTATGTAATAGATTTTGCTGTGGTGACAATTGCTGATACATTTTTACCATGTTTAGCTAGTCTTTGTATCACACAATCACATTAAATAACAACCTAGCTGTTCTGTGAAAGACAGGCAAATAATCTGGTTTGAATAACAAAAAAAATCATGATTTATGTAAAATTTTTAAGCATGGGCTAATGATGTTTCTGGGATAATAGGATGGTCCCAGTATACAGGGACTGAATTGCATTTTGATGCTGGCATGTACAATTTTCACATCACAGGATTCCTATGAGCCAATTTGATTTTTACAGAGCTTTGAACCAACCCATCATGTTCACTAGTCTCATAAAAGTTTGATATCTGATTCATTTACTACTTCTTTTATTTTTACAGAAATGGTACTGAAAAATAGAAAGCTGTGTTTCATGTTTTTATTCTATTACAGAGAAACTTCTCAAATGTTGCCTATATGGAGCTGTAAATGATACTAATTTCTCTTCTCACAGTTTAGAAGAGATGTGGCTTCATTGTTCTGTTTTGTTTTAGCATTTCCTCAATTCTTGGAAGGTGTTATCATACCCATTTGGCAAGGATTGGCTTTCTATCAATGTTTCCAAAGTTTATTATCTCTGGAAAAATACTAATCATTTATATTGGGACAGAATAAACATAAACATGTTTCACACCTGATATATGCCTTCAACTTTAGTCTTTTTTTCTCCATTTTACTATGAAAATTTTCAAACATATACCTAAGTTGTGAGATTTTACAGTGAAAAAATATATACCATCAATGTTTTCCTAAACTTGCTTTTTCTCAAAACAATTCCTCTATTCATCATTAAACAATTTTATTTTGACATCTTTCCAGTAAATTGTACATATTAGTAAACTTTTCCCTAAATACTTGAGAGCGCATATCATTGCTAGAGTTCAAAATTTGTTTACCACTTTTCTCTTTCTATATAATTTACATAGAAGTAACTCCATAGAGTGAGTGTACATTCACTAATTTTTTTTATCTTCATTTTATTGAGATATATTCACATACCACGCAGTCATACAAAACAAATCGTACTTTCGATTGTTCACAGTACCATTACATAGTTGTACATTCATCACCTAAATCAATCCCTGACACCTTCATTAGCACACACACAAAATAACAAGAATAATAATTAGAGTGAAAAAGAGCAATTGAAGTAAAAAAGAACACTGGGTACCTTTGTCTGTTGTTTCCTTCTATTTTTCTACTCATCCATCCATAAACTAGACAAAGTGGAGTGTGGTCCTTATGGCTTTCCCAGTCCCATTGTCACCCCTCATAAGCTACATTTTTATACAACCGTCTTCAAGATTCATGGGTTCTGGGTTGTAGTTTGATAGTTTCAGGTATCCACCACCAGCTACCCCAATTCTTTGTAACCTAAAAAGCGTTGTCTAAAGTGTGCATAAGAGTGCCCACCAGAGTGACCTCTCGGCTCCTTTTGGAATCTCTTTGCCACTGAAGCTTATTTCATTTTCTTTCACATCCCTTTTGGTCAAGAAGATGTTGTCCATCCCATGATGCTGGGTCTACATTCCTCCCCGGGAGTCATATTCCACGTTGCCAGGGAGATTCACTCCCTGGGTGTCTGATCCCACGTAGGGGGAGGGCAGCATTCACTAATTTTTGACAAAAGGCTATAGTTGTATGAACCAAACCCCAGTCAAGGTATAGACATTAACTTCACCCCCAATTTTTCCTCAGTCTCCCTTTCATGCCAATCCCCACTCTACTCCACCCTCTAAGGTAAACACAATTCTGAGTCCTTTGCACTATGGATTTAGGCAGCTACTAATCTATATCTTTGAGACAGGAGATTTAGGAACTTTTATACAGAAAAAACAAAATGAGGAAAAATGATCCACAATGACCTCTGAAAATCTGCTTCTCCATAAAAGCAACAACGATACTGAGAAACACTGTCAAAACCACTTTTTCAGAATTCAGGAAACTAATTAAAGGCTTACAAAGGAGCCTTTATTCAGGAAAAATGACTGAATCTCAGTAAGAATAGTGAGCTTCATGCCACTTTAACTTGCTACAATCCCACATCTGTCTCTCCAGTTCTGCAGTAGTTAGGAACACCAATAGCCATGTAACAATGGTAGATATGAAAATCATCAGCATAGCAGCTTTGGTGGAGGAAAGAACAGGTCAGATTTTCCACCAAAGCCTTATGCCTAGAGAACGATCACTATTTGAACTGTTCAGGAGTTTGCTGAAAATCTCTATCCTTAGGTTTCATCTTTATTTGACCTGACCCAGAGGTTTGTGTGTACAGCCCTACCCACAGGACATTTGTGTGAAACAGTCAGGAGTAATCATTTAACATTACAGCTGCCTGAGGCAATATTACCAATATATTTTGAAGAGCATAGATTTTCATTTTGATGAAATCTGTTTTTCACATTTTCCTTTTATTTTCCATGCTTCTTGTAGTCCTTTCTAAGAATTGTCTGACCCAATGCAAAATAAACTTTCTCCTATGTTTTCTTCTAAAATTGTTAATAGAGGATCTAAGATGGTGGCATAGAGAGGAGTGGAAGCTAAGTAGTCCCCCTGGAACAACTGAAAAAAAAAAAAAACAGAAACAACTTGTAAAGAATCCAGAATAACTATGGGGGAACAAACGTGACAGTCCATTCATCATACACCAACCTGAATTGGGAGGAATGCCCAAGATCACAGCATAAAATCTGTAAGTAAAAACTGTGCATCCAAATCAGGATACCCCTCCCCAACAGCCCAAGCTACAAAGCCTGGTGGTGCCAGAGAGAAGCTTTCTCCTAGTAAGTGAATATAGCTCAGCTGAGCTCCAACTGAGGTTTTAATTAGTGGGTGTGAACTGCTCACTACAAGGTTCAAATCCCCAACAAACAGACAGAGGCTTTGGGTGATGACTGACCTTGAAGAGCTGGAGGGTCACCTTGGACTAGCTCTGAAGGGGACTCTCTGTTCCTTTTTTGGCTCAGTGGAGAAAGCCTCAGCCATTTTCAGTTCCCAGTTCTGTGACCCAGACAAGGGTATAGCACAGGCAGAGACCATTGAAATGCTAATGACCTCCATGTAGGGGGTCTAGCTTCTCTAAGAGGAAAGGGGTGGGGCCCAGCTCTACTACCTGTCTTTCATTCAGAACTTGGGGAAAAAGAGCCACACCTCCTCACACCAGTCAAGAATTATAGGTTAACAGGTGCCACCTGCTGGGCAGAAAAGCACAGTGACTGGAGGCATTAGAGGGTGTACCAATTTTCTAAGACACACCCTCAGAGAAACTGGATACTGAATATTTCTTCCTTCTGGGACCTGAGCCCATTCTGGTCTGGGGAGGCCTGATTGAGGTAACCAAGGAAACCATGCCTAGACAACAGAAAACTACAACCTACACCAAGAAAAATGAGATTATGGCCCAGTCAGGGGAACAAACTTGCACTTCAACTGTGATGCAGGAATTGAAACAACTAATAATAAGTCAATTCAAAAAGTTTAGGGAAGATACGGTGAAAGAGCTGAACCATATAATGAAAACATAGGATGTACATAAGGTAGAAATTGAAAGTTCAGAAAACCAACTGGCAGAATCTATGGAAATGAAAGGCACAGCACAAGAGATGAAAGACACAATGGAAACACAACAGCAGATCTCAAGACACAGAAGAAAACACTCAGGAACTGGAGAACAAGGCATCTGAAAGCATACACACAAAAGAACAGATAGAGAAAAGAATGGAAAAATATGAGCAACATCTCTGGGAACTTAAAGACAAAATGAAAAGCAAGAATTTACATGTCATTGGTGCCCCAGAAGGAGAAGAGAAGGGAAAAGGGGCAGAAGCAATAATAGAGGAAATAATCAAAGAAAATTTCCCATTTCTTATGAAAGACATAAAATTATGGGTCCAAGAAGTGCAGCATACCCCAAACAGAATAGATCTGAATAGGCCTATGCCAAGACACTTAATAATCAGATTATCAAACATCAAAGGCAAAGAGAGAATCCTGAAAGCAGCAAGAGAAAAATGATCCATCACATACAAAGGAAGCTTGATAAGACTTTGTGTGGATTTCTCAATAAAAACCATGGAGGCAAGAAGGAAGTGGGTTGATATATTTAAGATACTGAAAAAGAAAAAACACTAACCAAGAATCCTATATCTGGCAAAACTATCCTTCAGATATGAGGGAAAACTTAAAATATTCTCTGACAAACAGGCAATGACAAAGTTTGTGAACAAGATACCTGCTCTACAGGAAACACTAAAGGAAGCACTGCAGACAGAAAGGAAAAGACAGGAGTGAGAGGTTTAGAAAACAATTTTGGGAGATAGTAGCCCAGCAATGTAAGTACACTGAACAAAGATGACTGTGAATATGGTTAAAAGAGGAAGGCTGGGTTCATGTGGGACACCAGAGCAAAAGATGAATGATAAAGACTGGAACTGTGTAACTCAGGGAAACCTAGGGTGCTCAACAATTGTAATAAAAGGTACAAATATGTTTTTACATGAGGTAGAACAAATGAATGTCAACATTGCAAGGTGTTAAAAAGAGGGTGGGATTGGGGGAAAATACAATCAATGCAAACTAGAGACTTGAATTAACAGAAACATTGTATTATGCTTCCTTTAATGTAACAAAAGCAATATACCAAAGCTAAATATGGGGGTGGGGTGAGGAGTAGGGGTAGGGTATGAGACTCCTGGCATTGGTGATGTTGTTTGACTTGTTATTCTACTTTAGGTTAATGCTGTCTTTCCTTTTGTCAGCTTCTAGCTATCAAGTTTTTTGTTTGTTTGTCTGCTTTTCTCTCTTTCTCTTGCCTTTTTCTTTTGCCTCTCTGCCTTCTTTGACTCTTCCTCTGCCTTTGTGGAAGAAATGTCCTTATATGCAGAGTGGCGATGGTACTCAATACATAAATACGTGACTACACAGGGAACAAACAATTGTTTACTTATGACAGAGTGTATAGTGTCTTAAAAGAAATGGGTTGATGAAGAAACCTTGAGGGCACTATATTGAGTGAAATAAGACAGACACATAAAGGCAAATATTGCAGGGTCTCATTGATATGAACTAATTATAATATGTAAACTCATAGACATGAAATATAAGTTACCAGGATATAGAATGAGGCTAAAGAATGGGGAGTGGTTGCTTATTATGAGCAGAATGTTCAACTGGGGTGAACTTAAATATTTCGAAATGGACAGGGGTGATGGTAGAATGTAATGAGAATAACTAACAGTGCTGAAAGGTGTGTGAAGGTGGTGGAAAGGGTAAGCTCAGAGTCATGCGTGTCACTAGAAGGAAAGTTGGAGGTTAAAAGATGGGAATATATAAAACAGTAAATCTTATGGTGAACAATGTCCATGATTAACTATATAAATATTAGAAATCTCTCTCATGAACTAGAACAAATATATGACACTATAACTAGAAGTTAATAATAGAGAGGAATATAGGGAAAAATATATACCTATTGCAAACTATATACTACAGTTAGTAGTAATTTAACATTCTTTCATCAACAGTAACAAATGTACTATACCAAAACTATGAATCAATAATGGAGAGGGGGCATGGTTAGGGGTATGGAAGGATGTGAGTTTCCTTTTTTTGTCTTTATTTCTTTTCTGGAGTAGTGAAAATGTTCTAAAAATTGAAAAAAAAATTGTTGATTGATGCACAGCTGTATGGTGGTGCCGTGGGAAATTGATTGTACACTTTGGATCTTTGGATACTTGTATGGTATCTGAACAATCTCAATTAAAAATATACATATAAAAAATAATAAGAATAAAAATTAAAGTGTAAAAGAGCAATTAAAGTAAAAAAGAACAAAAAATTGTTAATAGTTATAGTTCTTAAATTTAGGATCATCTTACTTAGAGGCAAATTTTTAATATAGTGTGAAGTAAAGTCAAGGTTTATTTCTGTGTTTGTGGACATTGTAAAGGAAGAGTAGAGTATGGATTTGAAAGCATGAGTCAAATGAAAGAAAATATTTTAAAAATAAACTTTCATTTGGAATAATTTTAGACTTACAGCAAAGTTGCAAAGGGAGTAGAGAATGTTCCTTTTTAACTTGTAAGGTTTACCATAATAGGAATGCCTGGACCTTTTTACTCTGTGGATCTTTAAAATGTAATGTCACTTCATTGTACTATTTAAAATATCAAGGTTTAAAAAGAATAAGTTTTTACTTGTAATCCCAAGGGCAACCACTAAGGAAATAATTCAAGATCATACAGTGAAAGAAACAAAAGTTAAAATTATATACTAGAAAATATTGCTTTAACCCCAAAGTAGGAAGTAATGAAAAGGAACAAAAAAGAAATGACATGCAGAAAATAAATAGCAATATGGCAGACATAGATCCTACTTTATCACTAATTATGTCAAATAAAAATGGAGTAAACACTACAATTCAAAGGCAGATTTCAACAGAGTGAAGGAAAAGAAATATGATCCTACCATATACTATCAAACAGCAGGGAATTTAGATTCAATGATACAAACAGGTCAAAAGTGAAAAGATAGAAAAAGCTATACCATATGATCCATATCCAAAACAGAGCTGGAGTGACTGTAGAAACATTAAACAAAGTAGATGCAGCAGGTTGAATACTGTTCCCTCCACCCCTGAATAAAAAAGTCATGTGGACACAGAACCTCCAAACGTAATTAGTTAAGTATCTTAAGGTGAAATCACCCTGGAGTGAGGGTGGAACCTAAATTCAATGACAGTGTCATCGTAAGATAAAAGTGAAGGATATTTGGATACAGAGAAACACACAGGCAAAGAAGAGATTGGAATGATGCCACTACAAGCCAAGGAATGCCAAGGACTGCCCAGAGTAGAAAGATGCAAGGAAGTATTCTTTCCTTGAGCCTACAGAGAAAGCATGGCCCTGCCAACACCTTGATTTCAGACCTCTAGCCTCTAGAACTGAAGGAATAGGTATCTGTTGCTTTAAGCTACCCAGTGTGTAGTCATTTGTTACTGAAGCCCTAGGAAGTTAATACAATATACTCTAAAAAAGTTTTTTACTAGACTTAACAGACATTTTAAAGTTACAAAAGGGGCAATCCATGTAGACACAACAATTATAAATATGCATGCATCTGAAAACAGAGGCCTAAAATACTTGAAGCAAACATGACAGAATTAAAAGTAGAAATAGACAATTGAAAAATAATACTGGAAACTTCCATACTGTATTTTCAAAAATGGGTATAACAACTTAAGCATAAGATAAAAAGGAATTAGAATGCTTGAATAATACTATAAACCAACTAGATCTGACAAATATCTATAGGATTCTCACAACAGCAGAGTACACATTCTTTTCATACCTTGAGATGAATAAAAAACAAAACACAACATGTCAAAATTTATGATTTGGAATGAAAGCAATGTCAAGAGGAAAATTTATAGATGAGAATGCCTATATTAAAAAAGATTATAAATCAATCTTCCATATACCTTAAAAAGAAGGGCAAACTAAATCCAAGGCAAGCAAAAGGAAAGAAATAGTAAAGATTAGGGTGGATGGGGGGAAAAATTAGAGGATAGAAAAACAATAGAGAAAGTCAAGGAAACCAAAAATTGGTTCTTTGAAAATATTAACAAATTTGGCAGAACTTTAGGCTAGACTAACCCAGAAAAAAGAGAAAATGCTCATATTCCTAAAATGAAAAGTGAAAGAGAAAGGACATTACTAGTTACTTTACAGAAACTAAAAGGATAATAAAGAACTACTATGAAAAGTCATATGAAAATAAATTAGATAACTATATGAAATGGGCACATTCCTAGAAAGACACAAATTGCTGAAACCAAACCAAGAAGAAATGGATAGTCTAAATAGATCTATAGCAACTAAGGTGATTGAATAATTTTAAAACAAAAACAACAAAACCAAAATCTTCCCACAAAGAAAAGCCCAACACAGATGGCTTAACTGAATATTTCTACCAAACTTTTTAAAAAGGGTAAATACACAATCAAAATCATGGAGTGAGAAGCTTTGGGGCTCCACTGACTCCAAAAGAAGCTTTGAACAACCAGCAAGAAGTAGCAGAAGGATCTTTCTCAAAGCTCTAGAAAACAGTTAAAAGACTGCAGTAAGAGAAAGAGAACCAAATCAAGAAAAAGATTACTTAAAAATGGTAGGATCTCATGGCTGGCCCCTCCCCTATCTCCTCACCAACTTGACATGGAGCAGGCCCAGGCCTCTAGGGCAGATCCCTGGTCCCAAATGTGGAGGGAGCAGAATAACCCTTGTGCACATACTGAGAGTTTGTAAAACTGGTTCATCATGTCTGGTGGTGGCATGTGGGACTCACTATTCCAGAACTTGTCCTGCATGTATAAGGTAGCTCAGGGAGTTCTCCAACACAACACTATTGGAGAGCAGTGAAGTTGTGCTGCCTGGGGCAAGGGATTGCAGGCTGTAGCACATTCTGCAATGTGCAGTGCCTTGCACTGTGAAGAAAGTGTTTCATAGGGAATATGGGGACAGCAGGAGAATATATAAACAGGGCAATTCCTATGGGCTCAGGCACATGCCCAAGAAAAGACATAGCCACAGAAAGGATCAGGGAGTCTCTATATTTTGGCCTGGAGATCTTCTCTAAACTCAGTGTATTGATAAACCCTGAAAGAGAGCACTTGTCCAGGTCAAACTACAAAGACTTGGAAAGGTGTTTTATTTTTCCTTTTACTTTTTTTGCTGGTAGCTCCTGGCATTCAAGGGAGGCTGTGTCATAAGACTAGCTGGATACTAGCTTAAGAAACAGGTGACTCAAAGTCTAAATTCCTGCAATAACACATTAAAATTCCAAAATGTCCATATTTCAACAGAAGGTTACAAAATGTATAAAGAACAGCAAAGAAGAAGATTAAAGCATTATAAGCAACCAATGAGGAGGGACAGGCCTGGGACACACAACTCAAAGACTTAATGAAAATAATTCTAAATATGCTCAAAGAGCTGAAAGGAAACATGGAGAAAGAACTAAAGGAAATCAGGGAAACAACAGATGAACAGAACAGAAAGAATATCAATAGAAATTGAAATTATGAAAGGAACCAAACAGCTGAACCACAAAAAGAGAAATTTAAATTCAATAAAGAGATTCAACAGCAGATTGGAGATGGCAGAAGAAAGAATCAGTAAATTTGAAATCATTCAGTCTGAGGAGCAGAAGGAAGAAAGAATGAAGAAAAGTGAGCAGAAGCTGAGGAAACTGTGGGACACCATCAAACATACCAATTTAAACACTGTGGGCATGTCAGAAGAGAATAAAAAGGAAAAAAGGGTAGAGACAATATTTAAAGAAATAATGGCTGAAAACTCCTCTTCACAGCCTGTGGGGGGTTTGTCACTTTTGCAACTGGAGGACTGTAGAAAGCACCTGACACCATCTGAGACACGAGCTTTTCTTTAAGGCTTACATACAGTGTGAGAAGTCAGTGTAGAGATCATAATGGCTCTCTCATGCCTGGTAGGCACCTCATTCACAGGGAAGTTGAGCATTCAATTAAAGAAGCTGGCCAAGCAACTTATAAGCATTTGAGACAAAGACATTCCTAAAGCCTGGGAACAGTGTCTTCTGACATGACGGAGGAGGGTTGGTGCAGGAAGGAGAGGAGGATCATAGGATGAGGCTTTGAAGATAACCACAAGAGTGATAACATTTTAGGGAGTCAGGAAGAAGGTAAATTAGATTAACATTTGATTGTGGGAGGTCTGACTTTACATTTACATTTTTCTCCTTTGTGAAACCAAGAGTTTCTCACCTCCTGCTTACTTCCTGTTTTAAAATTACATTTTGAGGAGGTGGGGCAAGATGACGGACTGGTGAGCTGTATGTTTTAGTTACTCCTCCAGGAAAGTAGGTAGAAAGCCAGGAACGGTGTGGACTGGACACCACAGAGCAATCTGACTTTGGGCATACTTCATACAACACTCATGAAAATGTTGAATTGCTGAGATCAGTGAAATCATTAAGTTTTTGTGGCCAGGGGACCTGCACCCCTCCCTGCCAGGCTCAGTCCTGTGGGAGGAGGGGCTGTCAGCTCCGGGAAGGAGAAGGGAGAACTGCAGTGGCAGCCCTTATCGGAAACTCATTCTACTGATCCAAACTCCAACCATAGACAGACTGAGACCAGACACCAGAGAATCTGAGAGCAGCCAGCCCAGCAGAGAGGAGACAGGCATAGAAAAAAACAACACGAAAAACTCCAAAAAAAAAGCAGAGGATTTTTGGAGTTCTGGTGAACATAGAAAGGGGAAGGGCAGAGCTCAGGCCCTGAGACTCATATGCAAATCCCAAAGAAAAGCTGATCTCTCTGCCCTGTGGACCTTTCCTTAATGGCCCTAATTGCTTTGTCTCTTAGCATTTCAATAACCCATTAGATCTCTGAGGAGGGCCCTTTTTTTTAATCCTTTTTTCTTTTTCTAAAACAATTACTCTAAGAAGCCCAATACAGAAAGCTTCAAAGACTTGCAATTTGGGCAGGTCAAGACAAGAGCAGAACTAAGAGAGCTCTGAGACAAAAGGCAATAATCCAGTGGCTCAGAAAATTCACTAAACACCACAACTTCCCAAGAAAAGGGGGGTGTCTGCTCACAGCCATCATCCTGGTGGACAGAAAACACTCCTGCCCGTCACCAGCCCCATAGCCCAGAGCTGCCCCAGACAATCCAGTGTGACGGAAGCGCTTCAAATAACAGGTACACACCACAAAACTGGGTGTGGACATTAGCCTTCCCTGCAACCTCAGCTGATTGTCCCAGAGTTGGGAAGGTGGAGCAGTGCGAATTAACAAAGCCCCATTCAGCCATCATTTCAGCAGACTGGGAGCCTCCCTACACAGCCCAGCAGCCCAGAACTGCCCTGGGGGGACAGCACTCACCTGTGACATAGCACAGTCATCCCTCAACAGAGGACCTGGGGTGCACAGCCTGGAAGAGGGGCCCACTTGCAAGTCTCAGGAGCCATATGCCAATACCAAGGACTTGTGGGTCAGTGGCAGAGACAAACTGTTGCAGGACTGAACTGAAGGATTAGAATATTGCAGCAGCTTTAAAACTCTAGGATCACCAGGGAGATTTGATTGTTAGAGCCACCCCCCCTCCCTGACTGCCCAGACACATGCCCCATATACAGGGCAGGCAACACCAACTACACACGCAACCTTGGTACACCAATTGGACCCCACAAGACTCACTCCCCCACTCACCAAAAAGGCTAAGCAGGGGAGAACTGGCTTGTGGAGAACAGGTGGCTTGTGGACACCACCTGCTGGTTAGTTAGAGAAAGTGTACTCCACGAAGCTGTAGATCTGATAAATTAGAGATAAGGACTTCAATTGGTCTACAAATCCTAAAAGAACACTATCAAGTTCAGCAAATGCCAAGAGGCCAAAAACAACAGAAAATTATAAAGCATATAAAAAAACCAGACGATATGGATAACCCAAGCCCAAGCACCCAAATCAAAAGATCAGAAGAGACACAGCACCTAGAGCAGCTACTCAAAGAACTAAAGATGAACAATGAGACCATAGTACGGGATACAAAGGATATCAAGAAGACCCTAGAAGAGCATAAAGAAGGCATTGCAAGACTAAATAAAAAAATGGATGATCTTATGGAAATTAAAGAAACTGTTGACCAAATTAAAAAGATTCTGGATACTCATAGTACAAGACTAGAGGAAGTTCAACAATGAATCAGTGACCTGGAAGATGACAGAATGGAAAATGAAAGCATAAAAGAACAAATGGGGAAAAAAATAGAAAAAATCGAAATGGACCTCAGGGATAGGATAGATAATATGAAATGTCCAAATATGACTCATTGGTGTTCCAGAAGGGGAAGAAAAGGGTAAAGGTCTAGGAAGAGTATTCAAAGAAATTGTTGGGGAAAACTTCCCAAATCTTCTAAACAACATAAATGCACAAATCATAAATGCTCAGTGAACTCCAAATAGCATAAATACAAATAAACCCACTCCAAGACATATTCTGATCACATTGTCAAACACAGAAGAGAAGGAGCAAGTTCTGAAAGCAGCAAGAGAAAAGCAATTCACCACATACAAAGGAAACAGCATAAGAAAAAGTAGTGACTACTCAGCAGCCACCATGGAGGCAAGAAGGCAGTGGCATGATATATTTAAAATTCTGAGTGAGAAAAATTTCCAACCAAGAATATTTTATCCAGCAAAGCTCTCCTTCAAATTTGAGAGAGAGCTTAAATTTTTTACAGACAAACAAATGCTGAGAGAATTTGCTAACAAGAGACCTGCCCTACTGGACATACTAAAGAGAGCCCTACAGACAGAGAAACAAAGAAAGGACAAGAGACTTGGAGAAAGGTTCAGTACTAAAGAGATTCGGTATGGGTACAATAAAGGATATTAATAGAGAGAGGGGAAAAATATGACAAACATAAACCAAAGGATAAGATGGCTGATTCAAGAAATGCCTTCACGGTTATAAAGTTGAAGGTAAATGGATTAAACTCCCAATTAAAAGATATAGATTCACAGAATGGACCAAAAAAAAAATGAACCATCAATATGTTGCATACAAGAGACTCATCTTAGACACAGGGACACAAAGAAACTGAAAGTGAAAGGATGGAAAAAATATTTCATGCAAGCTACAGCCAAAAGAAAGCAGGTGTAGCAATATTAATCTCAGATAAAATAGACTTTAAATGCAGGGATGTTTTGAGAGACAAAGAAGGCCACTACATACTAATAAAAGGGGCAATTAAACAAGAAGAAATAACAATCATAAATGTCTATGCACCCAATCAAGGTGCCACAAAATACATGAGAGAAACATTGGCAAAACTAAAGGAAGCAATGGACGTTTCCACAATAATTGTGGGAGACTTCAACACATCACTCTCTCCTATAGATAGATCAACCAGACAGAAGACCAATAAGGAAATTGAAAACCTAAACAATCTGATAAATGAATTAGATTTAACAGACATATACAGGACATTACATCCCAAATCACCAGGATACACATACTTTTCTAGTGCTCATGGAACTTTCTCCAGAATAGATCATATGCTGGGACATAAAACAAGCCTCAATAAATTTAAAAAGATTGAAATTATTCAAAGCACATTCTCTGACCACAATGGAATACAATTAGAAGTCAATAACCATCAGAGACTAGAAATTCACAAATACCTGGAGGTTAAACAACACACTCCTAAACAATCAGTGGGTTAAAGAAGAAATAGCAAGAGAAATTGCTAAATATATAGAGACGAATGAAAATGAGAACACAACATACCAAAACATATGGGATGCAGCAAAAGCAGTGCTAAGGGGGAAATTTATAGCACTAAACGCATATATTAAAAAGGAAGAAAGAGCCAAAATCAAAGAACTAATGGATCAGCTGAAGAAACTAGAAAATGAAGAGCAAACCAATCCTAAACCAAGTAGAAGAAAAGAAATAACAAGGATTAAAGCAGAAATAAATGACATAGAGAACAAAAAAACAACAGAGAGGATAAATATCACCAAAAGTTGGTTCTTTGAGATCAACAAGATTGACAAGCCCCTAGCTAGACAGACAAAATCAAAAAGAGAGAAGACCCATATAAACAAAGTAATGAATGAAAAAGGTGACATAAATGTAGATCGTGAAGAAATTAAAAAAATTATAAGAGGATACTATGAACAACTGTATGGCAACAAACTGGATAATGTAGAGGAAATGGACAATTTCCTGGAAACATATGAACAATTTAAACTGACCAGAGAAGAAATAGAAGACCTCAACCAACACATCACAAGCAAAGAGATCCAATCAGTCATCAAAAATATTCCCACAAATAAATGCCCAGGGCCAGATGGCTTCACAGGGGAATTCTACCAAACTTTCCAGAAAGAACTGACACCAATCTTACTCAAACTCTTTCAAAACATTGAAGAAAATGGAACACTACCTAACTCATTTTATGAAGCTAACATCAATCTAATACCAAAACCAGGCAAAGATGCTACAAAAAAGGAAAACTACTGGCCAATCTCCCTAATGAATATAGATGCAAAAATCCTCAACAAAATACTTGCAAATCGAATCCAAAGACACATTAAAAAAATCATACACCATGACCAAGTGGGGTTCATTCCAGGCATGCAAGGATGGTTCAACATAAGAAAAACAATCAATGTATTACAACACATTAAAACTCGAAAGGGAAAAATCAATGATCATCTCAATAGATGCTGAAAAAGCATTTGACAAAATCCAACATCCCTTTTTGATAAAAACACTTCAAAAGGTAGGAATTGAAGGAAACTTCCTCAACATGATAAAGAGCATATATGAAAAACCCACAGCCAGCATACTCAATGTGAGAGACTGAAAGCCTTCCCTCTAAGATCAGGAACAAGACAAGGATGCCCGCTGTCACCACTGTTATTCAACATTGTGCTGGAAGTGCTAGCCAGGGCAAATGGCAACAAAGAAATAAAAGGCATCCAAATTGGAAAAGAAGAAGTAAAACTGTCATTGTTTGCAGATGATTGATCTTATATCTAGAAAACCCTGAGAAATCGACGATACAGCTACTAGAGCTAATACACAAATTTAGCAAAGTAGCGGGATACAAGTTAATGCACATAAGTCAGTAATGTTTCTATATGCTAAATGAAAACAAACTGAAGAGACACTCAAGAAAAAGATACCATTTTCAATAGCAACTAAAAAAATCAAGTACCTAGGAATAAACTTAACCAAAGATGTAAAAGACCTATACAAAGAAAATTACATAACTCTACTAAAAGAAATAGCAGGGGACCTTAAAAGATGGAAAAATATTCCATGTTCATGGATAGGAAGACTAAATGTCATTAAGATGTCAATTCTACCCAAACTCATCTACAGATTCAATGCAATCCCAATCAAAATTCCAACAACCTACTTTGCAGACTTGGAAAAGCTAGTTATCAAATTTATTTGGAAAGGGAAGATGCCTCAAATTCCTAAAGACACTCTAAAAAAGAAAAACGAAGTGGGAGGACTTACCTTCCCTGACTTTGAAGCTTATTATAAAGCCACAGTTGCCAAAACAGCATGGTACTGGCACAAAGATAGACATATAGATCAATGGAATCGAATTGAGAATTCAGAGATAGACCCTCAGATCTATGGCCGACTGATCTTTGATAACGCCCCCAAAGTCACTGAACTGAGTCATAATGGTCTTTTCAACAAATGGGGCTGGGAGAGTTGGATATCCATATCCAAAAGAATGAAAGAGGACCCCTACCTCACCCCCTGCACAAAAATTAGCTCAAAATGGACCAAAGATCTCAATATAAAAGAAAGTACCATAAAACTCCTAGAAGATAATGTAGGAAAACATCTTCAAGACCTTGTGTTAGGCGGCCACTTCCTAGACTTTACACCAAAAGCACAAGCAACAAAAGAGAAAATAGATAAATGGGAACTCCTCAAGCTTAGAAGTTTCTGCTCCTCAAAGGAATTTCTCAAAAAGGTAAAGAGGCAGCCAACTCAATGGGAAAAATTTTTGGAAACCATGTATCTGACAAAAGACTGATATCTTGCATATATAAAGAAATCCTACAACTTAGTGACAATAGTACAGACAGCCCAATTATAAAATGGGCAAAAGATATGAAAAGACAGTTCTCTGAAGAGGAAATACAAATGGCCAAGAAACACATGAAAAAACGTTCAGCTTCACTAGCTATTAGAGAGATGGAAATTAAGACCACAATGAGATACCATCTAACACTGGTTAGAATGGCTGCCATTAAACAAACAGGAAATTACAAATGCTGGAGGGGATGTGGAGAAATTGGAACTCTTATTCATTGCTGGTGGGATTGTATAATGGTTCAGCCACTCTGGAAGTCAGTCTGGCAGCTCCTTAGAAAACTAGATATAGAGTTACCATTCGATCCAGCGATTGCACTTCTCGGTATATACCCGGAAGGTCGGAAAGCAGTGACACGAACAGATATCTGCACGCCAATGTTCATAGCAGCATTAGTCACAATTGCCAAGAGATGGAAACAACCCAAATGTCCTTCAACAGATGAGTGGATAAATAAAAGGTGGTATATACACACGATGGAATACTACGCGGCAGTAAGAAGGAACGATCTCGTGAAACATATGACAACATGGATGAACCTTGAAGACATAATGCTGAGCGAAATAAGCCAGGCACAAAAAGAGAAATAGTATATGCTACCAGTAATGTGAACTTTGAAAAATGTAAAACAAATGGGTTATAATATAGAATGTAGGGGAACTAGCAATAGAGAGCAATTAAGGACGGGGGAACAATAATACAAGAACAGATAAGCTATTTAATGTTCTGGGGAGGCCCAGGAATGACTATGGTCTGTTAATTTCTGATGGATATAGTAGGAACAAGTTCACAGAAATGTTGCTATATTATGTAACTGTCTTGGGGTAAAGTAGGAACATGTTGGAAGTTCAGCAGTTATCTTAGGTTAGTTGTCTTTTTTCTTACTCCCTTGTTCATGCGTTTCTTTGAAAGTTTCTTTTATTGTATGTTTGTTTCTTTTTAAACTTTTTTTTCATACAGTTGATTTAAAAAAGAAGGGAAAGTTAAAAAAAAAAAAGAAAAACAAGGAAAAAAGATGTAGTGCCCCCTTGATTAGCCTGTGGAGAATGCAGGGGTATTTGCCTACCCACCTCGATGGTTGCTAACATGACCACAGATATAGGGGACTGGTGATTTGATGGGTTGAGACCTCTACCATAGGTTTTACCCTTGGGAAGACGGTTGCTGCAAAGGAGAGGCTAGGCCTCCCTATAATTGTGCCTAAGAGCCTCCTCCCGAATGCCTCTTTGTTGCTCAGATGTGGCTCTCTCTCTCTAGCTAAGTCAAACTTGAAAGGTGAAATCACTGCCCTCCCCCTATGTGGGATCAGACACCCAGGGGAGTGAATCTCCCTGGCAACGTGGAATATGACTCCCGGGAGGAATGTAGACCTGGCATCGTGGGACGGAGAACATCTTCTTGACCAAAAGGGGGATGTGAAAGGAAATGAAATAAGCTTCAGTGGCAGAGAGATTCCAAAAGGAGCCGAGAGGTCACTCTGGATGGGCACTCTTACGCACACTTTAGACAACCCTTTTTAGGTTCTAAAGAATTGGGGTAGCTGTTGGTGGATACCTGAAACTATCAAACTACAACCCAGAACCCATGAATCTGAAGACAGTTATATAAAAATGTAGCTTATGAGGGGTGACAATGGGATTAGGAAAGCCATAAGGACCACACTCCCCTTTGTCTAGTTTATGGATGGATGAGTAGAAAAATAGGGGAAGGAAACAGACAAAGGTACCCAGTGTTCTTTTTTCCTTCAATTGCTCTTTTTCACTCTAAATATTATTCTTGTTATTTTTGTGTGTGTGCTAATGAAGGTGTCAGGGATTGATTTAGGTGATGAATGTACCACTATGTAATGGTACTGTGAACAATCGAAAGTGCTATTTGTTTTGTATTACTGTGTGGTATGTGAATATATCTCAATAAAATGAAGATAAAAAATAAAATAAAATAAAATTACATTTTAAGGTTAATTTGCCATTTTCTCTCTACTGATTTACAAAGATGACAAGTTAAACATCAGCGGTCCAGGTCATGCAGAGCGCTATGTATCAAGGTCCACAGGCTTGCTTTGCTCAGGCTGGGTGCTGCTACAATCCACCCCTGCACAGCAATCTGCATTGATCATAGAATGCACATCACATCCATAATCTACAAAAGCAATATGATAAACAATATAGTATTAATTTCCTGCTACAGAGAGATAATAAGCATATTAGGAAGTGGTGCTATGGCCAGGTTAATGAGTTTCACCATTTAGACAGTGAATCATTAGAGAAATGATCAATATTTGTATGTGATTTTTGCATATGGTCAAGAGTTTGTGTTACAGTTTGTGAAATACTAAGCATATACACAGAACATTGGGTATTAATGAGATCAGAAGTACAACCTTTGGTGGCAGTTAGAATATCTAACACCATTTTGTTTTGCAAAACTATTTTTCTAAGTTGTGAGGTTTTATTATTAAACAGTGATATAGCTAGTTTTTTTACCATTTTCTAACTTTGACCGCAGAAAAAATTTCCCTTTCCAAAAACTTTCTGTATCCATTCAGATTTTGTCTCACATTTTCTTTTTTTCCTTCATTCTGAGACAACCAGTCATTTAGGACAAAACTGCTTTCTTTTTCCTTTTAATACAGCACTTCCTTTATATCTTTGATTCTTAAGTTACCAAAATAATTTTGGAAATAGTTTTCAGGCAAAATTCTACAACATACTATTACCATTAAAATTTAACTTGTTAGAATAATGCTAAATACTCAAAACAATTTAGTTACTGCATTATTGAAACAGTAATACACAATTTTTTAACAAGAATTAAGAGCACATGTAGGCACCAAACTGGATGGCTGAATTGTTCAACAGTATACACACTGAGTCTTCATTAGTAGTGAGAAAAGTTCCAGGTGAGGGAGCCCTAGAACACTACACCTTCTCCCCCTGCATGGAGCTGTTCGGGGTCAGATATATAGTCACTTTGGGACATAATGAGTGTTTGCAAAGTTATGCATACAGTCCCCTGGGAAATGGGGGTCCCAGATGGGTAATACAAATAACTTTTGACATCCTATGTAATTCTAATACCACTTGGTCTTAGCATTCTCAACCAGCACGACTGCATGGGCCAGAACCAGAGACAATTGACTTTATTTTCCTCAATTTCTAGCATTTGTGGCACAGCCAAGAGTGCCTTTTGTGACTTGACAGCAGCTGGCCCCCTTATTTGAATTCACAAGGCCTGCATGGGCCCTGTGGTTACCACTTCCCCAGGAGCAAAAGCCGCCACTCTGGGTCTGGAGTTAATGCTGAACAGAGCTGGATTCAATCATCAAGTCCATTGTTGAAAGGAGTTTCTATCATCCTTTAAGTGTTCTTTTAAAAGGCCATTTATTCTTTCAATTAACCCAGCTGCTGTGGGATTATAGGGAAAATGAAATGTCCAAAGGACATCATGTTCTGTAGCCCAGGCCTGGGTAATTGCCCAGTGAAGGGGGCCCCCTATCACTCTCCACATGTGTAGGGACCCTGAAAAAGGCACTTACTTTTTCTAAGCTACCTATGATAGCTCATTGGTTGGCCTTGCTCACTGGGAAGGCCAGCAGCAGTCCTGTAGCCATATCCATTGCAGTGAGGGCATATTTTGCCCCTTTGGACAGAGGAAGGGGTCCAATATAGTCTACTTGCCACCAGTGAGAGGGATCTGGTGTCCTTGGTGCCCAGTTTTACAGTGCAGCCATTTAATTACTTGATGCATTGTTGGTGTTAGGCTGTGGAATTTTGCTAGGGCATTTGCTTCTATGTTACCTGGTAATGAATTGATGTTGTGGGCAGAGACATACAAAATGGCTACCTTGCATTTGTGTCAGACAGTCCAGATGTCTTCCCTCCAGTCAGTGTCAGTACTGGGATGGACAGTCATGGCAATCCAGTTAGTAGGTTCCCTGTGTGCCAATCCATCAGTATACCATGCAGAGTCAGTTCTACTTTCTTGTCCATCAATTGTGGGCATGAGAGGGGCTAGCTTGGGAAGATCAACAGGAAGTGGGACATGCTGATCATCTGCATAGGAGACAGGTTCTAAAATTTCATGCATCTCTGCACTTAAGGAGCTGTTGTTAAAATTGCATTATAGAAGGTAGGCTTTCCATTTTGTCAGCATGCTCACCTGAGTACTCTCCAAATAGGTCTTATTTATACTGTTCCATATCCACCCCTGTAAGGGTATGACCATCTGTAGGGTCACTGGTCACCTTTGAGTTAGAACTTTGACTTGTAACAGAGAATTATAAGCTGTGCATAATTGCTTTTCCAAAGGGCTGTATTTGAGTTCTGCATCCTTTCATAGTTGGGACCAGAATCTAATAGGTACATATTTAGCCTGTTGCCTTTGCCACAAACCCCACCCAAAGCCAGTATTAGCACTGGCCACATCCAATTCACAGGGTATATCAGGGCTCACCCTCATATCTTTTTCTAGCTTTAATTCATTCTCCAAGAGGTGCATGGCTGCCTTAGCTACTAAACTTTCCTCAGTAGCAGTGCATATAGCTTTTAGCAATGGCCAACCTGCCATGGTGGTGATTTGGCAGCCCTTTTTCTCTTTCTGAATCCCCATTGCTCCTGTGGCCTGCTGCAGGATGGCTATTAATCCCACTGGAGAGGTGCAAGCACCATTGTACTCCCTTGGCAGGCCCCATCCATCCAGGAGTGTAGCTACTCCTCCCCACATTGAAGTTCCAGGCCACCCCAGTATACTTCCAGGGGCCAATGTTCCTGCAGCTTGCTGCAGGATGGCTATTAGTCCAGCCAGAGAGTTACAAACATTTCCATACTCCCTCAGCAGATTCCATTAGTATAGTAAGGTAGCCATCCCTCCCCACATAGACATCCATTCATCTGTGAGGGTAGGAACACCTCTCCACATAGTCATCACAGGTCACCCCTGTACCCCACCCAGGGGTGTCCCTTCCCCAAGTTCATGTCATCAGTGCTTGAGATTTCTTTAGTCTTCAGGCTGGCAGCTATTTGATTCTCCTGGCTGTGTTTGCCAATTGTCACAGCCCTTGAGCACTTTGCCAGTCTTGCAACTGGAGGACTACAGAAAGCTCCAGACACTATCTGAGACATAAGCTTTTCCTTAAAGCTTACATACAGGGTGGGAAGTCAGTGTAGAGATCATGATGGCTCTCTCATGCCAGGCAGGTACCTCATTCACAGGGAAGTTGACCACGCAATTAAAGAAGCTGGCCAAGCCAGTTATAAGTGTTTGAGACAAAAACATTTCTAAAGCCTGGGAACAGTGTCTTCTGACATGTAGGAGGGGAGTTGGTGCAGGAAGGAGAGTAGGACCATAGGATGGGACTTTGTAGATAACCACAAGACTGATAACATTTTAGGGAGTCAGGAAGCAGGTAAATTAGATTAACATTTGATTGTGGGAGGTCTGACTTTACATTTATATTTTTCTCCTTTGTGAGACCAAGAGTTTCTTACCTGCCTACTTCCTGTTTTAAAGTTACATTTTAAGGTTTATTTACCATTTTCTCTCTACTGGTTTACAAAGATGATGGGTTAAACATCAGCTGCCTGGGTCATGCAGAGAGCCATGCACCAACATCTGAAGGTCTGCTTTGCTCATACAAAGTTTCATGAAAAGCATGAATATATGCATGTTCAACAAACTTCCAAACAGGTTAAACCCAAATAGACCCACATCATTGCACATTATAATCAAACCATTCAATGCCCAAAATAAAAAGAAAATTCTGAATGCCACAAGAGAGGATCAATATGTCACATACAAGGGAGCCTCAATAAGATTAAATGTTGATTTCTCACAGAAGTCTTGGAAGTGAGAAGACAGTTGGATGACATATTTAAAGTGCTAAAGGCAAAAATACTATCAGCCAAGAATTCTACATTCAGCAAAACTGTCTTCCAACAATGAGGGAAAGATTAAGACTTTCCCAGATAAACAAAAGCTGAGGGAGTTCCTCATCACTACAATGACCTTATAAGAAATGCAAGAGAGTTCTGTAGGAAGGGACAATAGACAATAGACAATAGGAAAGGACAATAGACAATAGATCAAAGCAACATGAAGAAATAAAGATATCCCTCCCCCCCACCCTCCAACCTGGAAAGACTAACAACAGGAGTAAATATAATTGCCAGTGCTATTGTATTTTTGGTTTTAAACTCTACTTTTTACTCCCTACAGGATCTAAAAGGAAATATGTAAAATTCAATGCTAAATCAACAGTTTGTGTTTCATAATGTATACATGTAATTTGTGACAAAAACTACTTAAAGGTGGGGGGATGCAGGTTTACAGGAATATAGTTTTTGTATACTATTAAATTTAAGTTGATATCAATCAAACGTTGTTAGAGATTTTGGAAGTTAAAGTTAAGCTCCATGATAACTACAAAGCAATATTGGAGAAAATTTAAGCCCATGGCAACAGTAATTAGAGAAAAGGTTTCAGGAGCAGGGGCCAGGGGTAAGGGGAAGTTAATGAATAAAGGGTATAAAGGTTCTGTTTGAGGATATTGGAAGGTATTCGTAATGGAAGGTGGGAAGATACTACAAGATTGAGAATGTGATCAATCCCACTGAGTTATAAGCTTGGGAGTCATTGAAATGGAAAAGTTTATGTTATGTACATGTTCCTACAATAAAAAAGGGCAACTAAAGAAACTTGTTGGACAATTAAATACAATACATGACCCTGGATGTATCTAACAAGGAAGGAGAAAAAATCTTCAATGGGAACATGTGAAAAAAAATGGAATCTAGAATAAGCTTCATATCAGTGGTGAATTTCTTAACTTGATAACTGCCCTTAAGGTGTTTACAGAAGTGAATATCCATGTTATTAGGAAATATTCAAGGCAGCATTATGATCAAGGAGCATGATACATGTAATGCACACTCAAGTGTTCAGAAAATAGATAGATAAATAGATAGATAGATAGATAGATAGATAGATAGATAGATAGAGTGTTATGAAAAATGCTGTAGAAAGTCAAAATTGGTGGATCTGGGTATTTGAGGGTGGGTAGGGGTTTGTTGGCGTTCTCTGTATGAGGCTTGTATTATTTTTGTAACTACCCTGCAAGTTTGAATATATTTAAAAGTAAAAAGTAAAAAAAAAGTTAACCATTCCTTCACAAACTCTTCAAAAATATAGAAGAGGAAAGAACTCTTCCTCTATTCTGTGAGATCAGTAGTACTCTTAAAAAATCAGACAAATCAGATAAAAATATCACAAGAGGAGTCTCACAAGACTATAGGACAGTATCCCTTGTGAATATAGATACACACATAAATCCTCAAGAAATATTTTCAAACTGAATCTGGCAACATATAAAAAATGTTATACATGATGACCAAGTGGGACCAACCCCAGCAATGTAAGATTGTTTTACCATGTGAAAAATGAATCACTGTAATACACCATATCAATACAGTAAAGACAAAAATCACATCATCTTAAAAAATAAGGCATTTGACAAAAACATAACACTTTTTCCTGAATAAAATATACAACAAACTAGGAACAGAAGTAAATTTCCTCATACTCATAGAGTATCCACAAAAACCTACAGCTGTCATCATACTTAATCTTGAAAGACTGAGTGTTTTCCCTCTGAAATCAGGAACAAGATGTCTGCCACTTCTATGCAAAATGGTACTGGAGGGTGTAACCAGGGCAATTAGGCAAAATAATAATAATAATTGTTATTATAAATAAAAGACATTCATCTTGAAATGGAAGAATGAAACTATCTGCAGATGGTATAATCCTGTACATAAAATGTCACCCAAAGAATCCACAAAAACACTGTCATAGGCAAGAAATGAGTTGAACAAGTTTAGAGGATAATAGACAAATACACAAAAATCAATTGAATTTCTATACACTCAGAACAAAGAATCTGTAACTGAAATATAGAAAATAATTCATTTTATGAAATACAGAAAATAATTCATTTTGTAGTAGCATCAAAATAAATACTTAGGAATAAATTAACAAAAAAGTGCAAGATTTGTGCGCTGATAACTACAAAATATAGTTGGAAGAATTAAAAGAAATCTAAATAAAATCCAAGATAGCTCCTGTTCATAGAAAACTTGATATCATTAGATGGCAATACCCCAAAATGGTCTGCAAATGCAATACATTACCCTTCAAAATCCTAGCTTCTAATTTGCATAAATTGACAAGCTAATGAAAGTCCAAGGGAAACAGAATAGGTAAATATTTAAAAAGAAAATAAATTTGTAGAACTCACACTTCCTATTTTCAAAACTGAATAAAAAATCTACAATAAATAAAGTAGTGTAGGGCTGGCATAAAGATAGACATATAGATAAGTGGATTAGAATTGAAAGTCTGACATAAACCCTTAGAATTCGGATCTATTGATTTTTGATAAGAGGACCAGGACAATTCAATGAGAAAATCAGTCTTTTCAACAAACGGAGTTTGGACAACTGGATAACCACATGCAAAAGAATAACTTGGACCTCTTTATGTGATACACAATAAATGAACTCAACCATGGATCATTTCTCTAAATGCAAGAAGTAAAACAATAAACTATTAGAATAAATTATAAGAGTAAATCTTCATGACCGTGGGTTAGGGCAAGTTTCTTACATGAAATACCAAAAGCACAAGTGACAAAAGAAAAACTTAAATGGACTTCATAAAAATTACAAATCTTATGCTTCAAAGGACACCATCAGTAAAGTGAAAAGACAAATCACAGAATGGGAGAAAATATTTGAATCTAGTTAAGGACTTGTGTCCCAAATTTATAAAGTACTCTTTCAATTCAATACCAAAGACCCAATTTAAAAAAATGGGCCAAGGATTTTACTAGACATTTCCCCAAAGAAAATATTCTAATGGCCTAAATACATATGAAAATATGTCCATCATCATTAATCATTAGGAAAATACAAATCAGAACCACACACACCCACTAGGACTATTATCAGAAAGATGTAAAATAACTATTGGTAAGAATGTGAAAACTTTCATACATTGCTGGTTGAAATTTAAAATAATGCACACGTTTTAAACAGTAAATAGTTCTGCAGTTTCTCAAATAGTTAAACATAGAGTTATCATATAACATAACAATTCCACTCCTAGGCATATACTCAAGAGAATTGAATAATTCAATTAAATATTGAATTAAAAATTTGCAAATGAATATTTATTGCAGCTTTATTCATAATAACCAAGAAGTGGAAACAACCAAAATATCCATCTACTGAAGAATGTATACACAAAATGTGTTATAACCATATAATGGTATATTATTCAAACATAAAAGCTAAGGAATAGTGTTATAACATGGTTGAAACTTGAAAGAATTGTATTAATTTTATTGAAAGAAGCTGGGCACAAAGGACTTCATATCTTATGACTACAATTATGTGAAATGTCCACAAAGGGAAATTCATAGATAGAAAATAGATTTTTCAGGCTTTGGGTGTGTGAAGGAATGGGTATTGACTAATGGTTACTGAGTTTCCTTTTTAGGTTATGAAAAATTTCTAGAATTAGAAAGTGATGATGCTTGCAAAGCTCTGTGGATATAATAAAAACTGAGAATTATGCATTTTAAAGAGATGAATTTTATTGTATGTATATCATATCTCGATAAATCTGTTGTAAGGGGGAAAAACTCAAGAGAAATTCACAATTTTCCTCCCCTATGTCACAGTTTCTTGGGATAGTTTGTTAGCTTCATTCCCCTTTCAGCTTATCATTTATTTTCCTCAAATTTAACATTTTATCAATATAAAATATTTTCAGTAAATGTGGAATATTTTCTTACTACAACATGTTATGTTATAATCAAAGAATAGCCAACAAAAATTGGGAAAACACCAAAGCACAACATTCCGTATAACTCTGTTTAGAGAGTTTATAAAAATTTAGATAATAGACTATTTAGAACTGAATGCAAATTGGTGTACTATATATTAAGATAAATGAGATGAGACAAAAGTGGCAGATGAGAGAAAATTTATGGTTTTTAGTATGAAAACTGAGAATGAAAAGAAATAAGATATTCAATACAGTAAATGGCCAAAAGGAAGAAAATAAACCTCAAAAAAGTGAAAGACTAAATTAAAAGGATAAAATGGATGTTTATGAAATGAAATATCAAAAAAACAATAGACTTGATTAAGAAAACCAAAAGCTAGTTCTTTCAAAATGAAGGAAAAAATTAAATAATAAAACTTTGTTAGATTTGATCAACAACAAAATGAAAATGTCATAATTAGATAGCATTAGGAATGAGAAGCATAATTTATATATGGAAGAGATTAAATTTTAAACAGATAATTTTATGTGTGACTAAGCATGGAAATGTAGATAAACGGATGATTTCTGTCGAAAAACATAGATTTTCTATTTCAGACCTTAACTGAATGAGAGCACTTTAAGTCATGTCCACCAAATCACAAAGCTTAAATCATTCTTATGTTTTACAAACTTTTCTAGGACACAAGTAAAGATGGGAATAATACCTGCACATTTTTTTTTTGAATCTAGAACTACCTTAACACTAAAAAAAATAGAAAACTATCACAAAAATGAAAATTGTAAATTGAATTGTGTTGTATAGAAAAATGCAATAATCCCTGAATAAAGTATAAGTAAAATGAACCCAGAGATATATTAAAAGAATGTTACTTAATGACAAATTTAATATAATATCCTAAAAAATATATGAATATGATTTTTGTTATTCTTTTTTAATTCAATTTTATTGAGATATATTCAAAAAACATACAATCATACACAGTGTACAATCATTCATAGTATAATTATATGGTTGTGCATTCAACACAACAATTTTTGAACATTTTCATTACCACAAAAAAGAATAAGAATAAAAATTAAGGTAAAAAAGAACACTCAAACATCTGATACCTCCATCCCTCCCTATTATTCATTTACTTTTCACCCCATTTTTCTATTCACCTGTCAATACACAGGATTAAGGGAGTGGAAGCCACAAGGTTTTCACAATCACACATTCACACCATGTAAGCTATATAGTTATACAATCATTTCCAAGAATAAAGCCTACTGGGTGCAGTTCAACAGTTTCAAGTATTTCCTTCTAGCTATTCCAATACACTAAAAACAAAAAAGGGATATCTATATAATGCATAAGAATAACCTCCAGAATGACCTCTCAACTCTATTTGAAGTCTCTCAGCCACTGAAACTTTATTTTGTTTCATTTCTCTTCCCCTTTTGGTACAACAAGTCTTTCTCAATCCCTTGATGCCAGGGCCAGGCTCACTCCCATGAGTTATGTCCCATATTGCCAGGGAGATTTAAACCCCTAGGAGTCATGTCCCATGTAGGGGGCAGGGCAGTGAGTTTACATGCAGTTGACTTAGAGAGAGAGGCCACATCTGAGCAACAAAAGTTGTTCTCTGGGGGTGACTCAGACACAATTTTAAGTAGGCTTTGCCTCTCCTTTGCAGTAACAAACTTCATGAGGGCAAGCTCCAGGATCGAGGGCTCAGCCTTCTAATTTGGTAGCCCTCACTACTTGTGAAACTATCATTAATTCCCCAGGTGGAGAAATTTAATATTTCCACATTTCCCCCCAGTCCCTCAAGGGGGCTTTGGAATACATTTTTATTCTCTGCCAAAATTACTTTGGGATGTATCAGGGAGTCATGCTAATCTGTACAAACCAACACAATTTCACTCCCTAGTCAAAGTTTGTGTAGTTATAGTGTTTGAACAAACTGACCACGCAAGTTAAACTATATAGTATGTTACAAAAAATATAGATTTTGTAACATCACTTCCTTCTAATAAACATCACTAATAAACATCACTTCCTTCAGTCTCACATGGAATTTGAAGTTTTAAAATGCTGTCAATATCATCCTTTAGCCTTTAGTCTGATTTACCTTAGTCCTAACATAGTCCATTTCATTCATATCTAACTGAAGTATGATATTTTTTTCAGACTCTAACATTTGCCTTATGGGGTAATGCTGACATTCATAATTGCTGGACTCTGGCTCTGAGTCTCAGGTGTCACACAGGTACACAAATTTCCAGGGACTGACTAGATTATACACAAAGAGTTCTGCATCTCAGAATTTAGAAATAGCCATTACAACTCATGAATAGATGTAACTGATGTGAGTGCTTACAGTCTAGGAACCTTTACAATAAGCCTTGCCCTGAGAACCTATGCTCTCAGATTTAATTCTCAGAGTTTGAACATTATAGTTAGTCCATATTAGTGAGGGATTATAGTGTTTTTCTTTTCATTTCTTGTTTGTTTCTCTCATTTCTTGTTTATTTCTCTCAACATACTGTCCTCAATGCCTATTTACCTCACAACTTCATTCCTTCTTGTAGCAGCTCAATATTCCATTGTATGCATACTCCACAGCTTGCCATTCCTTTCATCAGTCAATATACCCTTAGACCACCACCATCCACTGCAAGTGGTGAATACTGCCAACATAAATTCCACTGTGCAAATGCCCATTATTGTCTCTTTTTCAGTTCTTCCAAGCATATACCCAATAACATGGTTGCAGGACCATAAGGCAGCCCCCTGATTAGCTTCCTGTGGAACCACCATGATTAGCTTCCTGTGGAACCACCACAGCCATTCAGGCACACTGCAGCATTCTACTTCCCCGCCAATGGTGATTAGGTGCATCCCTTTCTCCACATTTTCTCTAGCACTTTTACCCCTCTGTTTATTTTTAGATGGTTTTATTCACACCTCACACATTCCATCCTAAGTAAGTAATCAGCGGTTCCCTGTATAATCACATAGTTATGCATTCATCCCTACTATGTATGAGGTCATTTCCATTTCTTCCTCAAAGAAAGAGGAAGAGCCAAAAAAGAAAAAAAAAAGAAAACAACTAAAAAGCAACAAAAGAAATAATAAAATTAAAATTAAATACATTAAAAAAGTCAGACAACACCAGTGCCAAGAATCCTATACCCCTCACTTATATCCCCCTCTTAGAGACATTTAGCATTTGTATATTGCCTATGTTTACAATTAATGGAAGCCTATTACAATGTTACTGTTAACTATAGACTCTAGTTTGCATTGATTATATTTTTCATCAATACCATCACATTTTTAACAACTGACAAAGTTGACATTCATTTGTTCTCCTTCTTATAAAAACATTCTTATATTTGTACATTTAATCACTATCATTGACCACTCTATGTTTCACTAAGTTATACCATCCCAGTCTTTATTTTCTATCTTTACTTCTGGCTTCTTACATGACTGTAACCTTCCCCTTTCAACCATATTCACAGTCATCTTTGTTCAGTGTACTTACAATATTGTGCTACCATCACCCAATATTCTGCCATCATTTATGGATGTATACAGTCAATCAATCCTATTGATATTTTGTACTCATTCAGCATCAAATGTCTGAACTTTAGCCTCTTTCAATCTTCTGGTATCCTCAGTTTTACACTCTTCTCCAAATCTCTCTCTCCTGTCTTTTCCTTTCTGTAGCACTCAATTTAGTATTTCTTGTAGAGGGGGTCTCCTGTTCCTGAACTCTCTGTGTATATTTATCTGTAAATACTTAAAACTCTCCCTCATTTTTGAAGGACAGCTTTGCTGGATATAGGATCCTTGGTTGGAAGTTTTTCTCTTTCAATATCTTGAATATACCATACCACTGTCTTCTCACCTCCATGGATTCTACTTAGAAATCCACACTTAGTCTTATTGAGCTTCCATTTATGTGATGGATAGCTTTTCTCTTGCTTCTGTCAGAGTTCTCTGTCTTTGACATTTGACAATCTGTCTTGTAGTAGGCCTAATTGGATCAATTTTGTTTGTGGTATGCTGCACTTCTATGACCTGTAATTTTATGTCATTCATAAAAGTTGGAAAATTTTCAATGACTATTTCCTCTATTATTCTTTTTGCCCCTTTTCCCTTCTCTTATCCTTCTAAGACCATGACATGTACATTCATGTGCTTCATGTTGTTATTCAATTCTCTGATATACTGCTCATATTTTTCCATTCTTTTCCCTCTCTGTTCTTTTGTGTGTAGAATTTCAGATGTCCTATCTTCTAGTTCAGTAATTATTTCTTCTTCCTCTCCAAGTCTGTTGTGGTATGTCTCCATTTTGTTTTTTATCTCTTCTAATAGCCTTTCATTCCCATAATTTCTGCCATTTGTTTTTTCAAGCTTATGAATTTGTCCTTGTGGTCACTGAGTGCTTTCTTTATATCCTTCATCTCTTTTGTCACATTTTCTTTCAACTCATTGATTTGATTTAGAACATTTGTTTGATATGTTTAATTAGTCATTTCAACTCTTGAATCTCAGTTGAGATATTAGTTTGTTCCTTTGACTGGGCCATATCTTCATGGTGTGACTTGTGATTTTTTGCTGTCTAGGCATCTGACTTTGTTGATTAGTTTATTCTGGAGGTTTGTTTATCTTTTTTTTTGCCTTGGGTTTTCTTGTTGGTTTTCTTTGATCTTTTTGTTTCTTTGTTTCTCTTGCTGGCCAGTTGTCAGATTGGCTTTGCCTCCCAGTCTTCTCCCCAAATCAGGCACCCATGGTGGACTGCCACAAGGATGGGAGTTAGGCAATGAGCACCCCAGCAAGTTCACTGTGTGTGGTAATACAGATCTGCTGGCTTCCTGTGCTCTGTTTCCTGCCAGTCAGCAAGACCTGGGTTTGTTTTAGAGCCCTGCTTTGACAGTTGGGTTGTCTGTATTTCTCAGTGAAAACCAGGCTGTATTTCTGCACAAGGCACGTAGACCAGATCCTGTGGTCCTAATAAAGGATCCAAAGCATCTTTTTTAAAAGGGTTTCTATTCCCTTGCACTTTCTGGACTTCCCAGCAGATGGCACTGTTCGGTAACTTAAACATCCTCAGAGGCTGTTTTGTATCTGAGCACAGGCTGCATCTACACCGGTGAGCTGAAACTGTGGGGTTCTTATGCCCTCACCTTGCTGGTCAAAATCTGGCTCAATGTGGGGTTACACCTGTGGCAGAGTACTCCAGCCATCCCCAATGCAAGGAAACAGCTGCCAGCTGCAGCTTCCCTCAAGGGTGGGGGAAGAGCTTTTAGACCCAGTGCTGGAAATGCAGTCTTCATTCACATTTTCTCAGTCTCTTTGTCCCTCACTGACATGGGCCTTGAAATGTCTTTCCTTGCCCCCAGGTCTTCAAAGACTGGTGGTATGTCTCACTGCTGTGAGAGATTTTGAACTCAGTGTTCCTGGTGGGAGGGTTACTGTCTGCTGAGCCTGAGTGAGGGTGAGGGGAAAGGACCAGCTGGTCTGGGATGGAAGATTCCTACCTGATATTTCTTTCTTTCTTCAGTTTGGCATTTGCAGTGTCCTACTCCAGTCTATATCCTCCTCCAGAGTTTCAAACAACTGAGAATTATCCCCCCCCCCTTTTTTTTTCATTGAATCCCTGGAGAGAAGTTTTCAGTAGCTGTTTATGTTGCCATGTTGATGACATCACCCTTAATGAATATGATTTTATGTTATATAACACTCTAAAATTTTCCTCTAAATATTTAAAGGTAATAATGTAGGAATTAAGCATTTGCAAATGACACTGTCAATTGATTTAAAAAATGTGTTCATTAGTATAATGATAATCTATTAACATACATCAAGTCAACACATAATAATTTTGTATCTTATAGACAATATCCTCAATTTTTCTTCAATAATAAAGTGCTTCCATCTTCTAATTATTTGAACAGCAGCAGTCTAAGCCAAGAAATTTAAAGGCTGACATTTCTGAATGAATGAAATCTTACATACTAAAAGACAAAAACAGAATTCTGGATCTACCAGAGATAATGGTACCATTTAGCCAAACCTCTCATTTCTAGGAACTAAGACATTTTTAACACATGACATTTTCTTTAAGTAATGATTAAACACACATATGTGAGCATCATACACACACACACAGACAATGATTAACACCATAGAAATAAAAGTATAAATGAAGTAGACCATTTTATAAAATCTGTGTTGCCTGCTTCTCTCTCTCTCTCTTTCTCTCTTTCTCTCCAAACTTCACAGTTTTATATGATTTACTCTTCTCATTTTCTGACAGAGATTCTGAACTTTAAGCACAGTAATGCTCAAAAACATCATATATTATTTAGGGGAGGAGAACATTTCTGTAGATATTATTAGCCTCTAGGGAGATCTCTTTGAAAATTTTGCTTAGTGCTTAGGAATAGACTATATATTCTTAGATACACTGAATTCCATATTCTATCCCATATACAGTTTACAAGTACCTGGTCTGTGTTCTACTGTTATTAACTCTTGATAATTCACAGTGAGCCAAGCTTTATATCCTACATCTTTTTAAGCATTTAAATGAAAGCAGGCATTGTGACTGACAGACTAACTTGGTGGAAATTTTTCCCTTAATAAAATTAATCATTGCCTCTAGCAGTGAGTCAAACTTGCTCTGAATTCAATTTGACCATGCAGATTTTACAACTCACTTCAAATATTTTGCTATTGGCAAAGAATTTCTGTCAGCCACTGCTGTAAACTTTGTATTTGTCATCTTTTGAACCATGAAGACAAACATAACAATAAAAGGATAGGACTAAGAAGCTAACAGCTTTTGCATCAGTGTTTCTGACATTAGTGGTAGTTTAGCAGATTGTATGTAATTTTTACCTGGGGATAGCTAAGATAGGAAATATGTCTTCTGATGGTAAAGGTCAAAGGTCCTAATTTCCTAGACAAGTATAGATGAAAAGAGAATTATAATATGCCAGTAGAGAACTGAGGAATTGTAATAAATGATATATGACCTTAAAGCAGTTTCTTAAAAAGATAGATGGATAAACATACTTAATAAGTCCTACACACATCATTTTCTCACATCCTTCTAAAACCTGACACCTGTCAAGGGATATACTAAATTGGCTATGAAACCATTTTAACTCAGTCATTTAATGAGTTCTGACCCTAAGTTGGAAGGAGAAGAGAGTTAAATGAGAGCCGCAATAACAGATATGGGTTAAAATTGGGAAAAGGAGAGTTAATAATTGAAAAAAGAATCAAATTTTAATTGTAGTATTTTTGTGTAAACAGCAGTCAAATGAATTCTGGTTCTACTCAATGAAGGATCATCCTTCAGTCATCTTGTGTTTAACCCTATCATTAGTACATCAAACTATTGCAGTTGTCATACATACATTGTATCATCCATACATCTGTGATTCCCTTGAAGGTAGAGCTTATTTGTATTATTTTTGAGTGTTCAGCACAGAGCCTAGAACTTGTTAGACACTGGAAAAGTTTGTTGAATGAGTTAATGAATGACCGATGCTATGTGAAATTAATTTAATAATAATTCACATTATAAAGCATTTGAAAGTTGCCAAAGCACTTTTGCATGCTTTATTTAATTTAAACATTGAATATATTCCCAAAAGGTATGTTTAGTGAACAACAGTTTGAAAATAAAGAAATGGAGTCTTAGGAAGATTAAGTTACTATCTAAGCCTTGCATCATTTATCAGAGCATACATTTTAAATCAATTTGTTTCTTTCCATTGACTCCCCCTGTATTTTAGGACTGTGTCCATAAGCATATATTTTAACAAATGGAGAAAGTTACAGAAATACATTTAATGGACTCTGAATTTACTTCTAATTTGGGACCATTATAGAATCCAAGATTCTCTGAGGATTGCACATCAATTCTGATAACAAAGATATGATAAATTCAACCTGAATCAACACAGATGACATAAAGATAACACTTAGCAGGATCAATGAACACTAGTGCAGTAAATGAAGAAAATATATGAAAAATATATAGACAGTTAATCTAACCATTCTTGGCAAATAGATCCACTTATTCCTGAAAGAAGAAATTATACTTGCACTGACAGATTTCTTCTAGCTTTTAATAGAAGGAAATATAGGTAGATTGATATAGACAGATGATGATAGATACAGATAGATAAATATATAGGTATATGTAATTGTATACACTTGAGGTAGCAGCTATTTGGTTTTCTTCATATAGTTAATTCTGTAAAATAATTTTATTTCATCAACTTCCCCTTTCCAGTGTATAATGTCCCTAAATTTAGAGAACACCACCACACCATATTTTTCAAAAAAAACTTCTTTAGTAACAGAACATTCAATTGACATTCAAAAGCAAGAATTTGATTAATGATTTTTTGCTGTCATGCCTTCACATTCTAAGGTACTAAGGAAGTTAAATTGATCCACGTCTGCAAGGAATTTACAATGTAATGAGAAACAAAGCATAATATTTTAATAGCAGCAAAAATAGAAAACAAATTTAGTTTGAGAAGCACACCTCCAGGTTCAGTTTGGACCCACTGCCCTTGAAGATGTCCAGGTTGACATGCTCACCAAGCTCTTTCAATAAAAGACACCTCAAGTGAAAAATGGAGGCCAGAGATAAAGATGTGGAAGTCAAGTGCTTTAAAGTAATTATTTCAAGTTGTATTTGAATAAAGTTTTAGTATTTTTGTCTCCTATTAATCACACAAATATATAACAATAGATTTTTTATTCAATTTTATTGAGATATATTCACATACAATAGAATCATCTAAAGCCTACAATCAATTATTCACAGTATCATCCTATAGTTATGCATTCATCACCACGATTATTTTTTCAAACTCAGAAAAGACAGTTTTAATAACACACACAAACATTCATAGGACTTTAAACAAGATGTAGTATAAAATCTCAAAAAAGAAAAAATAAGACAAAGAAGAAGAAAAAGGAAATCTGCATTTGCCTGTAAGCTGCCTAAGAGCTGGTGGATTAACTGGCCAGCAGGGCTCCCCAGGGGAAATAAATGCACAGATAATAAGGTGCACCAACACTGTTAATGAGTAAGAAATAACAACTGCAGATCATGCTAATTGCTTCACTGGCCCAGCCACCTGTACCCTACTCTTGCATCCTTAGAGACAAACCAGGACAGTCCTTCCCTAATTCTCTAACTCAGTTGCTTTTTACTGGGTCACCTCTTAATTTTTTTTTCTTTTAAATATAAAAACAACTCAGTAAAGACTCCACACATTATTATTGGCCAGTCCCCACCAACTGTACTTGTTTTGATAGAACTACACAGGCAAATGCTCCAACAGCCTGGATGACAGCACACCATTTCTATCTTTTACATCTGGGGAGATTTTGTGAAGTCAAAAGCAAGCTACTAGTTGCACTTTAAAACAGAAACAAAAAGCCAACCTTTCAAAAGGCATCACCACAATTTTTGAACATTTTTATTATTCCAAAAAAATTAAAAACAGGAATAAAAATAAAAGTAAAAAATAACACCCAAAACATCCTATATCCCCCATTCCCTCCTACAATTCATTTATTTTTTATCCCCATTTTCTACTCATCTGTCCATACACTGGATAAAAGGAGAGGGAGCCACAAGGTTATCACAATCACAGTCACACCATTTAAGCTAGATAGTTATAAAATAAACTTCAAAAATCAAGGATACTGGGCTGCAGTTCAAAAGTTTCAGATATTTCCTTCTAGCTATTGCAATACACTAAAAACCAAAAAAGGGATATCTATATAACGACTAAGAATAACTTCCAGAATGACCTCTCAACTCTATTTAAAATCTGTTAGCCACTGGAACTTTATTTTGTTTTATTTCTCTTCCCACTTTTGGCCCAGAAGGTTTTCTCAATCTCACACTGCTGGGTCCAGGCTCATTCCTGGGAATCATGTTCCACTTTGCCAGGGAGACCTACACCCCTGGGAGTCATGTCACACACAGTGGGGAGGGCAGTGAGTTTACCTGCAGTTGGCTTAGAGAGAGAGGCCACATCTGAGCAACAAAAGAGGTCCTCTGGGGGTGACTAGGCACAATTATAAGTAGACTTAACCTCTCCTTTAGGGTAGTAGATCTTAATTAGCAATTTGTTAAAAAACAGATTGTGTTACATAGGGTACAGTTCCCTCAATAACATAGTATTTTGGAGTGGAGAACTAAATCCCTAACAAAGGACAATCTTCTTTAGTACTTGTAAAGAAACACAAAATTAATAAAAGATTTATGTTCAATACAGCATGCTTTAAACAAAGAACATAAGTGGAGTTTAAACATAACATCAAACTAAATATGCTTTTGTGTTTACTTTTAAACACCTGGAAGCCAATCAAGAATACATGAAGAATTCATGTCAAACTAATTGTTTTCCTTGGGGGAAAAAAGCTACATAAATAAGTCAGCAAAGTCAGTATTTATAAATTTTGATGATATGAACTATATATTCTGGATAAACTTTTGGGTAAGGTAGCAACATGAATACAATTTCCTTATAACCAGTCTTGGAAGAGTGACATTGGCATCAATATTTTACACAAGGAAATAATAGCATATACATGTCAAGAATCTGAATTAATTTCTGTTAAATAAGGTCCAAATTGGACAAAATAGAAGGAAGATGGCAAGGCCAGACTCTCATAATTATCCTATCAGAGAAAGCAGAATTATAGAAAGGTATCAGATATTGTGGCCTTGTGAAATTGGGAGAAAATGGTAGGCTTGGGGCAGATGTGGAGATGACAATTAACCACTATTTGTCGGTGAGGATCAGCAGTTTTCCAAGACAGTTTTATTCTGTGAACCACAGGACAAGAATAGTCACACCAAACCGAAAGCTGGCAGATGTCAGGCCAATCTTCTGGAAGCAAATTTGCAAACAACAGCCCTCCCACCAATAAGAACAGAGAAGAAAATTGTGACAAACAATTTCATCAAAAAGCACAAAGTACATAAACAGGACATAAGCCTTTTTCCTAAAATATACAGACCACTAACAAACATATGCTTATAATTGCATTCACTAGCAATTATTAAGTATATATCACATATGAGTAACTCTACATGCAATATTTTAGTTAAACCTTCTAAAAACCTTTCAGGAAGATACAGTAATTTTTCCTATTTCACAGATGAAGAATCTGAGTCTAGGACAGATTAATCTATATAAGGATATGTTGTCAGAAATCAGCTAATTCAAGACATGGATTTAAAAACATGACTCTCAAACCCAGTTTCACATTTACTCAATATGGTCTTTCAAGTAACAAATGATAAGCAAAATCAAGCAATAAAATACCGTTTTCATCTTCGAGATTGAAAACAATTAAAGTAGATTCTGATAATAGCTGGCAGAGGTATAAACAGGAACTTTCAGTGCTAATAAGAACATGAGTTGCTATAACTTTTAAGAAGAATTTTTTTTTTTTTGAAACAAGCATAAGCAATCATTTGAAACAACAATTATATGTCTAGGAATTTATTCGAAGGAAATACAATGGATGAGCTTAAATATGTCAACAAAAGAATTTATCACAACATTCTTTGAAATTGCAGAAAAACAAATAAAAACTGAAGGCTTCAAAATGGGGTATTGGTAAAATAAATTATAGTACAACCAGGAGAGCATTATATAACATTGAAAGATCCACAAAACACATTACTTTGGGGAAGGAGGGTTAGTTACCCAGCTACTATGACAAATACCACACAATGTGTTGGCTAAATAACAGGAATTTATTATCTCATGGTTTTGGAGGCTGGGCAGCTTGCCTCCTCCTGTGGTTGGTAGTATCCTGGAGAGCTGGCAATCTTGAAGTTCTTTGGATTCCCCATCACATGGCAATGTCCTCTCCTTTCTCTTACAGCTTCCAGCTGATATCTAGTTTCCAGCTTCTCTCCTTGGCTGGTGTCTCTGTATAAGGCCTCCAGTAACAGTATTAAGACCAATTCTGCTTCAGTTGGCCACACCTTAACTAAAAATAACATCTTCAGAAGGTCCAATAACAATGGATTTACACTCACAGGAATGGAATTAGAATTCAGGACCTGGGGGGTGGAGTTACTCAATGTACTGCAAGGGGCATCAAGAGAAAACAAGATAAAGATAGATACATTATTTAAAACACACACACACGAAATACAATACCATTATATATATTCTTTAAGAAAGAATTGTAATAATTTATTTATTCTAAATTAGGGAATAGTAAAATTTATATTGATGGAGAAATTCAGCTTTATTTCTCTTTCATAGAATCCATGGAAATAGAAAAAGGAAACCTCTAGGCCATTCAAGTCTCTTTTAAATTCAATTTTATTAAGATATATTCATATACCATGCAGTCATTCATGGCGTACAATCAACTGTTCACAGTACCATCATATAGCTGTGCATTCATCACCCCAATCCATTTTTTGAACATTTTCCTTGTACCAGAAAAAGTAAAAATAAGAATTAAAAAAAAAAAAAAAGTAAAAAGAACACCCAAATCATTCCCCCTTCCTACCCTCTTTTTCATTTAGTTTTTTTGTCCCCATTTTTCTACTCATCCTCCATACACTGGATAAAGGGAGTGTGATCCACAAGGCTTTCACAATCACACTGTCACTGCTTGTAAGCTACATTGCTACACAGTAGTCTTCAAGTCAAGGCTACTGGATTGAACTCTGATAGTTTCAGGTATTTACTTCTAGTTATTCCAGTGCATTAAAACCTAAAAAAGGGTTATCTACATAGTGCATAGGGATGTCCACCAGAGTGACCTCTTGACTCCCTTTGGAATCCCTAAGCCACTGAAACTTCATTTCATTTCATTCTGCATCCCCCTTTTGGTCAAGATGTTCTCAATCTCATGATGGGTGTCATATCCTGTGTTGCCAGGGAGATTTACACCCCTGGGAGTCAGATCCCATGTAGGGAGGAGGGCAGTGAGTTCACCTGCTAAGGTGACTTTCCTAGAGAGAGAGGGCCACTTCTGAGCAACAAAGAGGTAATCAGGGGGAGACTCCTAGGCATCAAGTCTCTTTTACAAAGCATTAATCTTGGACATGATATTTGAACCCAGTCAGTCTGAGTTCAAGACTCAGTTCTTAAAAAGAACCATATACTTTATTTAAAGAATACTTTTCCAGTGATTATCATGTGCCAAGCCCTGTTCTAAGTATTCTACAAATATTCATTTAGACCAAGGCTTTTAATGACTGCATGACGTAAGCACACCATGATGCACCTTTAGGCAGATGTGAAGTAGGAGGTTCATGGAGGTTACACAATTTGTCTGCCACTAATAAGTGGCAGAGTCAGGCTTCCAACCCAACAAATCTAACAGCAGAGCTATCCTTAATCACTGTGTAGTGTAACTCCATATTATTTTTCTTCCCTCCATCTCCCCCACAGCCTTATCCCATCATTCACCTTCTTTACATCCTCATCTTCTGGATTTTATTGGTTTTATTTTTATTATTTACACATCACCATGATATACAAAACCTTTTTTTTTTCATTCTGCATTCTTTAATTCTAAATCACTTTAATTGCCACAATTGTGTGAATTAATTTGTATTTTACCAAAAATTTAAAACTCACTTGCTTTATCAAGTTACTCTATTTATCTCTTTGCTAAACTTATTCTCTAAATTGGCTTATTATGTTTCATGTTTCCTGAAGTTATAAATTTCTCTAATGCCTTCATGGTTGAATAAGAGATTAGCTTGGTCTAAAATTCTTGAATCATACTTTACTTCCCAGATGATTTGGAAACAATGCTTCTTCATTTTCTGACTCTTCATGTTATTATGGCTTGATTCTGAAGCCAGCCTTACTTTCTTCCAATTTATAGACAAATTGACTCCCCATTACTACCCTAGATGTCATAGGATTATTCTTTTTTCCTTGAATTATGCTTGCAATAATTGCCCTGCATCTTTTTTTTCCTTCTCCTAAACATAAGTTATAGTTTTAGTATGCAGCTTCAAATTTTCTTTTATTTCAAGGTTTTCTTTAATTGAAAAACATTTTTCATTTGTTTCTTCTTTGATTTCTCCCATTACACTTGTTCTGCTTTTCTTTTTTCTTTTTTTTTTTATGTATTTATTTTTTTATTTATTTTTTATTTTTTTAATCTTCATTTTATTGAGATATATTCACATACCATGCAGTCATACAAAACAAATCGTACTTTCGATTGTTTACAGTACCATTACATAGTTGTACATTCATCACCTAAATCAATCCCTGACACCTTCATTAGCACACACACAAAAATAACAAGAATAATAATTAGAGTGAAAAAGAGCAATTGAAGTAAAAAAGAACACTGGGAACCTTTGTCTGTTTGTTTCCTTCCCCTATTTTTCTACTCATCCATCCATAAACTAGACAAAGTGGAGTGTGGTCCTTATGGCTTTCCCAGTCCCACTGTCACCCCTCATAAGCTACATTTTTATACAACTGTCTTCGAGATTCATGGGTTCTGGGTTGTAGTTTGATAGTTTCAGGTATCCACCACCAGCTACCCCAATTCTTTACAACCTAAAAAGCGTTGTCTAAAGTGTGCATAAGAGTGCCCACCAGAGTGACCTCTCGGCTCCTTTTGGAATCTCTCTGCCACCGAAGCTTATTTCATTTCCTTTCACATCCCCGTTTTGGTCAAGAAGATGTTCTCCGTCCAACGATGCCAGGTCTACATTCCTCCCCGGGAGTCATATTCCATGTTGCCAGGGAGATTCACTCCCCTGGGTGTCTGATCCCACGTAGGGGGGAGGGCAGTGATTTCACCTTTCAAGTTGGCTTAGGTAGAGAGAGAGGGCCACATCTGAGCAACAAAGAGGCATTCGGGAGGAGGCTCTTAGGCACAATAATAGGGAGGCCTAGCCTCTCCTTTGCAGCAACCGTCTTCCCAAGGGTAAAACCTATGGTAGAGGGCTCAACCCATCAAACCACCAGTCCCCTATGTCTGTGGTCATGTTAGCAACCATGGAGGTGGGGTAGGCCAATACCCCTGCATTCTCCACAGGCTACTCAAGGGGGCACTACATCTTTTTTTCCTTGTTTTTCTTTTTTTTTTTTTAACTTTCCCTTCTTTTTTAAATCAACTGTATGAAAAAAAGTTAAAAAGAAAACAAACATACAATAAAAGAACATTTCAAAGAGACCATAACAAGGGAGAAAGAAAAAGACAACTAACTTAAGATAACTGCTTAACTTCCAACATGTTCCTACTTTACCCCAAGACAGTTACATAATATAGCAACATTTCTGTGAACTTGTTCCTACTATATCCATCAGAAATTAACAGACCATAGTCATCCCTGGGCATCCCCAGAACGTTAAATAGCTTATCTGTTCTTCTTGGATTATTGTTCCCCCTTCCTTAATGGCTCTCTACTGCTAGTTCCCCTACATTCTACATTATAAACCATTTGTTTTACATTTTTCAAAGTTCACATTAGTGGTAGCATATAATATTTCTCTTTTTGTGCCTGGCTTATTTCGCTCAGCATTATGTCTTCAAGGTTCATCCATGTTGTCATATGTTTCACCAGATCGTTCCTTCTTACTGCCGTGTAGTATTCCATCATGTATATATACCACATTTTATTTATCCACTCATCTGTTGAAGGACATTTGGGTTGTTTCCATCCCTTGGAAGTTGTGAATAATGCTGTTATGAACATTGGCGTGCAGATATCTGTTTGTGTCACTGCTTTCTGATCTTCCAGGAATATACTGAGGAGTGCAATTACTGGATTGAACAGTAACTCTACATCTAGTTTTCTAAGGAACTGCCAGACTGACTTCCAGAGTGGCTGAACCATTATACAGTCCCACCAGCAATGAATAAGAGTTCCAATTTCTCCACATCCCCTCCAGCATTTGTAGTTTCCTGTTTGTTTAATGGCAGCCATTCTAATCGGTGTTAGATGGTATCTCATTGTGGTCTTAATTTGCATCTCTCTAATAGCTAGTGAAGCTCAACATTTTTTCATGTGTTTCTTGGCCATTTGTATTTCCTCTTCAGAGAACTGTCTTTTCATATCTTTTGCCCATTTTATAATTGGGCTGTCTGTACTATTGTCATTGAGTTGTAGGATTTCTTTGTATATGCAAGATATCAGTCTTTTGTCAGATACATGGTTTCCAAAAATTTTTTCCCAGTGAGTTGGCTGCCTCTTTACCTTTTTGAGAAATTCCTTTGAGGTGCAGAAACTTCTAAGCTTGAGGAGTTCCCATTTATCTATTTTCTCTTTTGTTGCTTGTGCTTTGGGTGTAAAGTCTAGGAAGTGGCCTCCTAATACAAGGTCTTGAAGATGTTTTCCTACATTATCTTCTAGGAGTTTAATGGTACTTTCTTTTATATTGAGATCTTTGGTCCATTTTGAGTTAATTTTTGTGTAGGGGGTGAGGTAGGGGTCCTCTTTCATTCTTTTGGATATGGATATCCAACTCTCCCAGCCCCATTTGTTGAAAAGACCATTATGGCTCAGTTCAGTGACTTTGGGGGCCTTATCAAAGATCAGTCGGCCATAGATCTGAGGGTCTATCTCTGAATTCTCAATTCGATTCCATTGATCTATATGTCTATCTTTGTGCCAGTACCATGCTGTTTTGGCAACTGTGGCTTTATAATAAGCTTCAAAGTCAGGGAGTGTAAGTCCTCCCACTTCGTTTTTCTTTTTTAGAGCGTCTTTAGCAATTCGAGGCATCTTCCCTTTCCAAATAAATTTGATAACTAGCTTTTCCAAGTCTGCAAAGTAGGTTGTTGGAATTTTGATTGGGATTGCATTGAATCTGTAGATGAGTTTGGGTAGAATTGACATCTTAATGACATTTAGTCTTCCTATCCATGAACATGGAATATTTTTCCATCTTTTAAGGTCCCCTTCTATTTCTTTTAGTAGAGTTATGTAGTTTTCTTTGTATAGGTCTTTTACATCTTTGGTTAAGTTGATTCCTAGGTACTTGATTTTTTTAGTTGCTATTGAAAATGGTATCTTTTTCTTGAGTGTCTCTTCAGTTTGTTCATTTCTAGCATATAGAAACATTATTGACTTATGTGCATTAATCTTGTATCCCGCTACTTTGCTAAATTTGTTTATTGGCTCTAGTAGCTGTATCATCGATTTCTCAGGGTTTTCTAGATATAAGATCATATCATCTGC
The DNA here is from genome assembly GCF_015220235.1 of Choloepus didactylus. Classification (NCBI taxonomy): domain Eukaryota; kingdom Metazoa; phylum Chordata; class Mammalia; order Pilosa; family Megalonychidae; genus Choloepus; species Choloepus didactylus. The sequence goes on along the minus strand of NC_051307.1, from coordinate 49,549,585 downwards.
AAACAATGACAGTTTTACTTCTTCTTTTCCAGTTTGGATGCCTTTTATTTCTTTGTCTTGCCGGATTGCCCTGGCTAGCACTTCCAGCACAATGTTGAATAACAGTGGTGACAGCGGGCATCCTTGTCTTGTTCCTGATCTTAGAGGGAAGGCTTTCAGTCTCTCACCATTGAGTACTATGCTGGCTGTGGGTTTTTCATATATGCTCTTTATCATGTTGAGGAAGTTTCCTTCAATTCCTACCTTTTGAAGTGTTTTTATCAAAAAGGGACGTTGGATTTTGTCAAATGCTTTTTCAGCATCTATTGAGATGATCAATTGATTTTTCCCTTTTGACTTGTTAATGTGTTGTAATACATTGATTGATTTTCTTATGTTGAACCATCCTTGCATGCCTGGAATGAACCCCACTTGGTCATGGTGTATGATTTTTTTAATGTGTCTTTGGATTCGATTTGCAAGTATTTTGTTGAGGATTTTTACATCTATATTCATTAGGGAGATTGGCCGGTAGTTTTCCTTTTTTGTAGCATCTTTGCCTAGTTTTGGTATTAGATTGATGTTAGCTTCATAAAATGAGTTAGGTAGTGTTCCATTTTCTTCAATGTTTTGAAAGAGTTTGAGTAAGATTGGTGTCAGTTCTTTCTGGAAAGTTTGGTAGAATTCCCCTGTGAAGCCATCTGGCCCTGGGCATTTATTTGTGGGAAGATTTTTGGTGACTGATTGGATCTCTTTGCTTGTGATGGGTTGGTTGAGGTCTTCTATTTCTTCTCTGGTCAGTCTAGGTTGTTCATATGTTTCCAGGAAATTGTCCATTTCCTCTACATTATCCAGTTTGTTGCCATACAGTTGTTCATAGTATCCTCTTATAATTTTTTAAATTTCTTCAGGATCTGCAGTTATGTCACCTTTTTCATTCATTATTTTGTTTATATGGGTCTTCTCTCTTTTTGATTTTGTCAGTCTAGCTAGGGGCTTGTCAATCTTGTTGATCTTCTCAAAGAACCAACTTTTGGTGATATTTATCCTCTCTATTGTTTTTTTTGTTCTCTGTGTCATTGATTTATGCTTTAATCCTTGTTATTTCTTTTCTTCTACTTGGTTTAGGATTGGTTTGCTGTTCATTTTCTAGCTTCTTCAGTTGATCCATTAGTTCTTTGATTTTGGCTCTTTCTTCCTTTTTGATATATGCGTTTAGTGCTATAAATTTCCCCCTTAGCACTGCTTTTGCTGCATCCCATAGGTTTTGGTATGTTGTGTTCTCATTTTCATTCGTCTCTATATATTTAGCAATTTCTCTTGCTATTTCTTCTTTAACCCACTGATTGTTTAGGAGTGTGTTGTTTAACCTCCAGGTATTTGTGAATTTTCTAAGTCTCTGATGGTTATTGACTTCTAATTGTACTCCATTGTGGTCAGAGAATGTGCTTTGAATAATTTCAATCTTTCTAAATTTACTGAGGCTTGTTTTATGTCCCAGCATATGATCTATTCTGGAGAATGTTCCATGAGCACTAGAAAAGTATGTGTATCCTGGTGATTTGGGATGTAATGTCCTGTATATGTCTGTTAAATCTAATTCATTTATCAGATTGTTTAGGTTTTCAATTTCCTTATTGGTCTTCTGTTTGGTTGATCTATCTATAGGAGAGAGTGATGTGTTGAAGTCTCCCACAATTATTGTGGAAACATCAATTGCTTCCTTTAGTTTTGCCAGTGTTTCTCTCATGTATTTTGTGGCACCTTGATTGGGTGCATAGACATTTATGATTGTTATTTCTTCTTGCTGAATTGCCCCTTTTATTAGTATGTAGTGGCCTTCTTTGTCTCTCAAAATATCCCTGCATTTGAAGTCTATTTTATCTGAGATTAATATTGCTACACCTGCTTTCTTTTGGCTGTGGCTTGCATGAAATATTTTTTTCCATCCTTTCACTTTCAGTTTCTTTGTGTCCCTGTGTCTAAGATGAATCTCTTGTATGCAACATATTGATGGTTCATTTTTTTTGATCCATTCTGCGAATCTATATCTTTTAATTGGGGAGTTTAATCCATTTACATTCAACGTTATAACCGTGAAGGCATTTCTTGAATCAGCCATCTTATCCTTTGGTTTATGTTTGTCATATTTTTCCCCTCTCTCTATTAATATCCTTTATTGTACCCATACTGAATCTCTTTAGTACTGAACCTTTCTCCAAGTCTCTCTGTCATTTCTTTGTTTCTCTGTCTGTTGGGCTCCCTTTAGTATCTCCAGTAGGGCAGGTCTCTTGTTAGCAAATTCTCTCAGCATTTTTTTGTCTGTGAAAAATTTAAGCTCTCCCTCAAATTTGAAGGAGAGTTTTGCTGGATAAAGTATTCTTGGCTGGAAATTTTTCTCACTCAGAATTTTAAATATATCATGCCACTGCCTTCTCGCCTCCATGGTGGCTGCTGAGTAGTCACTACTTAGTCTTATGCTGTTTCCTTTGTATGTGGTGAGTTGCTTTTCTCTTGCTGCTTTCAGAACTTGCTCCTTCTCTTCTGTGTTTGACAGTGTGATCAGTATATGTCTCGGAGTGGGTTTATTTGGATTTATTCTATTTGGAGTTCGCTGAGCATTTATGATTTGTGTATTTATGTTGTTTAGAAGATTTGGGAAGTTTTCCCCAACAATTTCTTTGAATACTCTTCCTAGACCTTTACCCTTTTCTTCCCCTTCTGGAACACCAATGACTCTTATATTTGGATGTTTCATATTATCTATCATATCCCTGAGGTCCATTTCGATTTTTTCAATTTTTTTCCCCATTCTTTCTTTTATGGTTTCATTTTCCATTCTGTCATCTTCCAGGTCACTGATTCATTGTTCAACTTCCTCTAGTCTTGTACTATGAGTGTCCAGAATCTTTTTAATTTGGTCAACAGTTTCTTTAATTTCCATAAGATCATCCATTTTTTTTATTTAGTCTTGCAATGTCTTCTTTATGCTCTTGTAAGGTCTTCTTGATTTCCTTTGTATCCCGTACTATGGTCTCATTGTTCATCTTTAGTTCTTTGAGTAGCTGCACTAGGTGCTGTTTCTCTTCTGATCTTTTGATTTGGGTGCTTGGGCTTGGGTTATCCATATCGTCTGGTTTTTTCATATGCTTTATAATTTTCTGTTGTTTTTGGCCTCGTGGCATTTGCTGTCCTTGATAGGGTTCTTTTAGGGTTTGTAGACCAGTTGAAGTCCTTATCTCTAATTTATCAGATCTACAGCTTCGTGGAGTACACTTTCTCTAACTAACCAGCAGGTGGCGTCCACGAGCCACCTGTTCTCCACAAGCCAGATCTCCCCTGCTTAGCCTTTTTGGTGAGTGGGGGAGTGAGTCTTGTGGGGCCCAATTGGTGTCCCAAGCTTGCGTGTGTAGTTGGTGTTGCCTGCCCTGTATGTGGGGCGTGTTTCTGGGCAGTCGGGGAGGGGGGGTGGCCCTAACAATCAAATCTCCCTGATGATCCTAGAGTTTTAAAGCTACTGCAATAGTCTAATCCTTCAGTTCAGTCCTGCCACAGTTTGTCTCTGCCACTGACCCACAAGTCCTTGGTATTGGCATATGGCTCCTGAGACTTGCAAGTGGGCCCCTCTTCCAGGCCTGTGCACCCCGGGTCCTCTGTTGAGGGATGACTGTGCTATGTCACAGGTGAGTGCCATCCCCCCAGGGCAGTTCTGGGCTGCTGGGCTGTGTAGGGAGGCTCCCAGTCTGCTGAAATGATGGAGATTTCGCTGATCTCAGCAGTTCCACGTTTTCATGAGTGTTGTATGAAGTATGCCCAAAGTCAGATTGCTCTGTGGTGTCCAGTCCATGCAGTTCCTGGCTTTCTACCTACTTTCCTGGAGGAGTAACTGTGAGTCTTGGGTCAGCACAGTGCCTCTGTTCACTGTAGTCACTCGGGTTCCTGGGATAAACGATTAGCCTCCGCCTTCAGTACTGTCAGTCTCCATCCTCGGAAGCCATCATGGAAAAGCTGGTTGGAGAATCCCATGAACAGCATGCGAGTCCTCTGCTTTTCTTATAAGAGCCACCAGTAATGCATATATTGGATATTTTTCTATCAAATATGGTTATTTTTTTCAAAATCATTTTATTCACTCATTTTCTTTTCCATTTCACATTGATAAGTTTTCTTAATTATCTCCTCTGTGTCCATAATTATTTTAGGAGGGTATATTTTCCTTCATCCATTTCCAATATAGCTTTTATTTGTGTGATGATGTCATTTTTCTCCTTATACTGAATTTTTTCACAAAAATTTTCATTTTTTCCATTGTCTCATTTTCTCTTGGGGTCTTGTATCTCACTTTGCTATCTTGTTTCATAGAGATGATATTTAACTCAATTTATTTGATATAGTAGATATGTGTACTTCATTTTCACCTGCTTTATGCTGTAATCTTTCTAGTATGTTTCTAGGATCTTTTATATGCCAATCACATGTTCACATTTTGTTTTCAGTATGTTTTCTAAGGCCCTTTTATTTCTTTTTTGTTTCCTTTTTAATTTTGTTTAATCTTAAAACTTCTTCCTAAAACTCTTTGCAAAAGTATAGTTGTAAAGAAGAAAGTAGAGTAGTGACTTAAGGTAACAGATGGCTTAAATACCAGGGAACTTAAATTTTAGTCTCTTGTTTTCTCATCAGCATCTGCCCTGTGGTACAAGACAATGTGGGAATCACAGAAATATGACAGTGGGACCCCATGGTGTATTACTGCCCTTTCATCTGCAAGGATGCGTACATGTACACACACACACACACACACACACACACACACACACACACACACACATGCAGACATACCAACACTCAAACCAGATTAAGAGACTTTATCTGAATTCTCCTGTGCTGGTTTGAAACTGTTATGGACCCCAGAAGAGCCATCATTTTTTAATCCAATCTTGTTAGGTGGAACCTCTTGATTGAGTGTTTCCATGGAGATCTGACTCACCCAACTCTGGGTGAGATCTTGGATTAAATTATTTCTATGGATTTGTGACCCTGACCATTCTGGATGGGTCTTAATTAGATCACTGGAGTCCTTTAAAAAAAGCTCAAACAGAGATCAGAAAAGTCAAGATGCCCCAAGGGAAGCTAAGAGAGACATTTTAGAGAGAGGATAAAATATGTAATCCAGAGTTTGCCCTTGGGAAAAGCTAAGAGTTGGCATAGACCCAGATGCTTAGAGATGCAGTCAGAAAGATGTTTGGAGATGCTAAACTAAGAGATGAAGCCCAGACTTTGCCCTAGAGTAGCTAATAGAGGACCTCCAGATGCTTAGAGAGAAATGCTCTGGAAGAACAAGCATGGAGGCATAGGAGCTGAGAGAGAGAATCTAAGAGAAACAGAAGCCCAAGGACATTTTGGAGAACGCCATTTTGAAATGCAGTCTGGGAGCAAAAAACAAGCAGATGCTGACAATGTGCCTTCCCATCTGACAGAGGAGTTCTGGATGCCATTGACCTTCTTTCAATGAAGGTATCCTCTTGTTGGTGCCCTGGTTTCAACACTTTTATGGCCTTAGAACTGTAAATTTGTAACCCAATAAATCTCCCTTTTAAAAGCCAATCCATTTCTGGTATTTTGCATAATGGCAGCATTAGCAGACTGGAGCATCCCCTAACTTAGATTTTGAAAATGTCAGGGTAGAGCTGACAAGCACACAGGAGCCAGAATCTCAAACAATATCTTAAGCAGTTGGTTTTACTCTCTTCAACATACAGCCTTCTTTCCTTCTGTGCTGTCTCCATTTCCAGCAGCTCCAGGTTTTAATACTCCTCTCAGCAAATTCAGCATACAATGCTAGTTGACTATACAATATCTATTTGCTCTTTCTTATTTACTAAGAGAAGCCCAATTTTGTTTAGGACTGCAATGATGTATTCAGTTAACCAATATTCATGTACCCATACTGTGGCAGCAAGGGATAACCATAAGAGCCTGTTCTTGAAATGAAATGGAGATAGAATTCTACTGGCTTTTTTTCCAAAATTAATTCTATATTCCTGAAATAACTGAAAAACTGGAGCTGACCCATGTGTTAGCGCCTCAGCATTTCCTCCTTCTTTTCTGCCTAGAGATGGAACAACCATTTTTCAACCACACTAAGAGTCAAATTATAGGGAGAATAGAGAATGAAGCAGGAAGGATCCTGGTTTCCTGATGCCTTTTAATGACTGTTATTTACACTAGACTTACTTTCTCCTGTACACAAGTATTTACAAGATAAAAATAAACTTCATTTTCTTATTAGAGACTAAAGATGATTTTCCAACACAAAGAAATCATAAAATCCAAAATGATATGGGCAAACTCACAAAGTTAAAAAAAAAAATTCACATCCTACCAATTCCCCAAAATTTAGTCTAATTCAATCTTATTTATTCTGTTGGTTTCTGGTCTCATTCTTAAACAAATAACAATGTCTGGGAGGTAGGGGTGGTGGCCATACTAAGATTTCATTCTCATCTTTAAAGTCAGGGATACAGTCAGGTTTACCTGAAGCATAGAGACTATAAATGATACAACAGCAACAAAAGAGGGTAACATTAGCAGGAGAAAGTAAGTATGTGCAAAGGAGGCAAAACCACTCCTCAGGGTGAGAGCATATGTGTGTGTGTGATAATTTAGTTTTTATTTAACTTTAGTTGACAAATATTAGCACCAGTAAGGCTGTTTGCAACCCAGTTTCTCCTCTAACTTGTCACACTAAAAGCTGACTTTTGCAATGATGATAAGTCTGCATAATTTCTAGCTTCTGCTCTAACCTAAGTATCATCAATTCAGGTTGAAAAGGTTACTACAAGCAACTTCTACACTTTGATCTGTTTGTTCAAAATAAGCTAGTTTTTCTGCTTGACTTGTGCCATGTTGTTTAGAAAATCCTGTTCCCTGCTGTATCTCACTAAAGTCTGACATCCTGTTTCACACATCTGTTCATATATAGAGGTTGCAGTATCAGTTTCCTGATTCTGACTAAAACGGAATTTCTTTGCTTGTTTACTTTTCTTGTTTTGTTGTTGCTGCTGTTCATGCTTATTCTCCTTATTGTTTACTGGTTCCAGATAAGAGGTGACAAGTTATCTTTATTCCACCATCTTAAACCAAAAGTATATCATACTATTTATATATGTCAAAAAGGAAATACACTCTAAAACTGAATTTATAGCCCAAGATTTTTGATTGATTTAGACTTTCATATTGTTTCTAAACACAGTTTTTATCATGCCAATTCTACTTTCAAAACATCAATGGCAGTTTTATTAAAGGATAATATCCAATATTCTCAACTTAAAATTTATGTACCTATCAAAGTCAACTCAACTATGTACTGACTCCAGTTATGTTCTGTGCTTCTCCAAGTTTGTGAGTGCTCAGTCTCTTTACTCTCTGTGTGTGCTGGTTTGAATCTGCTATGCACCCCAGAAAAGACTGTTCTTTTAATCCATTGTTGTGTGGGGGGGTAGATCTATTATGGGTGGGACCTTTTGGTTAAGCTATTTCAATTGAGATTTGTCCAGCCCATTCAAGGTGTGTCTTAATCCCCTTGCCATACTCCCTTATGAGAGGATAAGTTAGAGATGAAACTCAGAGAGCTCAGAGAAGCTAAGAGATTACATCAAGAGTTTGCCCCAGAGAAGCTAAGATAGGAAAAGCCCCTGGGGGTACTGAGAGAGAAAGCCATTGAAACCAGAACCAGGAGAGAAGGACCAGCAGATGTTGCCATGTGTTTTCCCATGTGACAGAGGAGACCTCAATGCCAGCAGCCTTTCTTCAGAGATGATATCCTCTTGTTGATGCCTTAATTTGGACATTTTTCATGGCCTTGGAATTGTAACTTGTAACAATAAATCCCCAATGTTAAAAGCCAATGAACTTTTCATATATTATATTCCAGCAGCTTTAGCAAACCAAAACTCTGAAATACCTTCTTGGTCAATCATCAATATGAAAATATTTGTTGGCCAGTATAATGGAAAAACTTCTTCCCTTGACTCTACAGCCAGATATTATCACTTTGAATTTCTATGTTATTTTGATATTGACCATGCTCTGTTCCATATTTTATATGCTTTTTCAGTTGAAATGTCTCATATTCTTAATAGATATTTATACCTTTAAAGGCACATGTTTCCACTTCTCATGAATCTTTGAAACCATGATGCAATTTAAAAATCACATTTTAAATTACTAACAATCTTTTTTTTTTTTTTTTTTTGGCTATAAGCAGTTATCCACATTCCTGTGCTTAACAATTTTTACATGTGTTTTCAAAATTTCTACATGCTTGCACTTTATTTTTTTTGTTTAAACTTAATGAAAGTAGAGAAAGGGCAAAGGATACTATAACATAAACTTATTAATTCACATTCAAAATGTCAACAATTTATTTTTCATGTTTTCTTCATATCTCTTTTCTCCTTTCTTTCACTCTTACTTTCACTCTTGCTTGCCAACTGTAACAATAGGACTTTATAATGAAATGAAATGATGAAATGAAATGAAAATGATGTTTTATGAACTCTTCTTCCTTCCTTTTTAGTCTACCTAAAATTCATTTTTAAATAGTATATGATGTAGGTAGGAAAGTTACATTTTTCCATATGCATAATAATAATCCAAATACAATTATCATACAGTCTATCTTATCACCAATATTTTTAATCAGCTTGAGATAAATTACATACAATGAAGTCAATTAATTTTGCATGTGTAACTTTAAAGCATTGACAAAAAAAGTATTGACAAAAAAGTATGTGTAACTTTAAAGTATTGACAAATTTAGTTGTGTAACTAAAAATACACATTATACTGAACATTTCCACAACCCCCTTCCTACACCCCATACACATTTCTTTATGCTACTTTTCAGTCAATCTCCTTCCTGACTCCATCCCTGAGAAACCATTGATTGGCTTTTTGTCACTATGTTTTTCTTCTTTTAGAATTTTATGTAGTGGAATCATAAGTCATGTATGCCTGGCTTCTTATACCTAGTGTTATTCATTTACTTTACATCCATGCTGTTGCTTTCTATCAGCAATTCATTCCATTTCATTGTTGAGTAGTATTGATTGCATGGATAAATAAGTTTTAAAGCATTCAATAGTTGATGAACATTTGTATTCTTCCCAATTTTAAACTATTATGAATAAAACTGCTATTATGATTATTCATGAATAGTGTTGTTTAGACATAAGTTTTCATTTATCTTGAGTTACTACATTTCCCTTGGATTTCCTAAGTCATAAGGGCAATGCATGTTTAACTTAATAAGCAATGGCTAACCTATTCTCTCAAGTTGCTGCACCATTTCACATACCCACCAATGACAGATGAGGATTTCAGTTTTTCCACATCTTCACCAACACATGTTATTCTATATCTTTTTGACTACAGCAATTCTTGTGGTTATGCAGTGGTAATAAATTTTGGTTTACATTGTATTTTTCTCATGAAATGATTTTGTGCATCTCTTCATGTGCTAATTTGCTACTTGTATATTTCTCTAGTGAAGAGTCATCTCTTGCCTATTTTTAGTCAGGTGGTTTGTCTTATTATTGAGTTGTAAAGGGGAGAAAGGCCTTTATCAGTAGCTTTGTAAATATTTTCCCCAAATTGGAGCTTTACTTTTTATTTTCTTAATTTTGATAAAGTCTTTATGTAAAAATATGACAGTTGAGTAGACAGGAATTACTCACCAAACACTAAATAAAGTTTCCCTTGGGTAATATTTAGGAAGTCAGTAGATCCTATTAAAATTGAGAAATCACAGCTTGGGTAGCAAAGATGGCAGCCTAAGATTCTCCAGGGTGTGGTTCCCCCACAGATTCTTTAAACAACTAGCAAAAACTGGTGAAGCCATTTAGCTTTGAATTTCCCAAAATAGCTAAACATTGAAGTAATTGCAAAAGTTATGAATCAAGCAAATGAAGCTTTAAAAAAATGTAGAAGCAACATGTGACAACATTTCTGACAACTCCTCCACCATGTGATGTGGAGAGAGCCAATACTCCCATTATGGGTTCATGGGCCTGCTCTGGAAGGAGGATATCAAACACTATGTGCATACAGGGGTGCCTACATGTCAGTGCCAATCTATCCAGTGGCAATCTGAAAGACTGAACCAGGAAACTCATCTCTGGTTCACCCTCTGAGAACATCCCTGCAGGCAGAAGCAGTTTACTGACAACTAAAGCAGTATGGAAACAATTACATCAAAGAAACCTGGGACAAAGGATTACCTGTCTTAATAAATAAAATAAAGCACCAAGAAGAGGGGGAATCTATCTCAGAGAGAGTAGACGAGACATCTGAATTACTGTAAACAGGGGAATTACTAAGGCTATTAGCAAACAAAAGCCCAGGGCAAAGATCAGGCTAAAAAAAGAAGGAGAGGACATACACATCACATTTTCCTCAGGCTTATCTTCTTAAGACAAAGACTGAACAGTAAATGTGGCACTAACCAATTTAAAAAGAATGTGAAAGGTGTGTTTTCCTTTGATTTAGCTCTTGGTATGCAAGGAAATGTCCGTCATGTCACTGGCTGGGTACAAACTTAATGCACAGACAGCTCAAGGCCTAAATTTCAAAGTTAACACTTTAAAATATTAAAACGTACAATGTGCAACAAAAGATTACAAGACAAACAAAGAAATAGGAAATGATGATCCATCCAAAGTAACAAAACAAAAATCCAGCAATGATCAGTGAGGACTTTACTTTGGACATACTAGACAAAGATATATTTTTTAAAATTGATATTCCATATGCTCAAGGGCATAAAACAAAACATGTAGAAAAAACTAAAAAATATTAACAAATCAATGAATGAACAATTTGAGAAACTCAATAAAGAGACAGAGATTTTAAAAAGGAACCAAATGGAAAAACTGGAGTAGAGACCACAGTAACTGAAATAAAAAATTCTTAGAGGATTTCAATGATAGATTGGAACTAATAGAAGAAAGAATGACTGAACTCAAAAATAAGAAAACTGAATGATTCAGGCTGAGAAACAGAGAGAAATAAAGGGAAAAGTATAAATAGTTTTGGAAACTTGTGGGACACCAGCAAGCATACCAATATGCATATTATGGGAATCCCAGAAGGAAAATAAAAGATCTCAGGGCAGAAGGAACATTCAAATATATAATGGCAGAAAACTTCTCAAGTTTAATGAAAGACATGTATATGCTCATTCAAGAAGTCTGTCAAACCACAAACTGGATAAAAAGAGAACCAGTAGTCAAAATAGCATGAAACTGTCATAAGGACATGCATATAGGCAAATGGAATTGAACTGAGTGTTCAGAAATAAACCCTCACATCTATGGCCAATTGATTTTTGACAAGGGTACCAAGACAATTCAATGGGGAAAGAATAGTCTTTTCAACAAATGGTGCTGGGAAAACTGGATCTTCATATGTGAAAGAATGACAGTGGACCCTTACTTCACACCATACACAAAAATTAGTTCAAAATGGATCAAAGATCTAAGTATAAGATCTGAAACTATAAAACTCCCATAAGAAAGCATGATATAGCATCTTCAGGACTTTGTATTTGGCAATGGTTTCTTAGACTTTATACCAAGGTAAGAGAAACAAAAGAAAAAATAGATAACTGGAACTTTGACAAAATGAAAAACTTTTGTTCATCAAAGGACTTCATCATGAAAATAAAAAGACTGACTACAAAAAAGAGAAAAAATTTGGAAAGCACATATCTGATTAGTGTTTAATAGCCAGAATATATAAAGAAATCCTTCAATTCAACAACAAAAAGACAAACAACCATATTTATAAATGGACAAAGGACTTGAATACATATTTCTACAAAGAAGATATATACATGGCCAATAAACACATGAAAGATACTCAACATCATTAGCTATTAGGGAAATGCAAATCAAAATCACAATGAGATATTTTATACCCATTAGAATTACATCTACTTAAAAAAGGGTAAATAGCAAGTGTCAGAGAGGATGTGGAAAAATAGGAACATTTGTTCAGTGTTGGTAGGAATGTAAAGTGTGCAGGTGCTCTGAAAAACAGTTTGGCGGCCTCAGGAAGTAAAGTATAGGGTTATCATATGACGTGGCAAACCCATTTCTAGTGATGTACCTCAAAGAACTGAAAACAGGGATTTGAACAGATATTTGCACAATTATGTTCTTAGTGGAATATTCACAATGGACAAAAGATGAAAGCAACCCAAGAGCCCATCAACAGATTAACTTTCAAAATGTAGTGTGTGTGTGTGTGTATATATATATATATGTGTGTGTGTGTGTGTGTGTGTGTGTGTGTGTATTGAGAGAGAGAGAAACCAATAGTTAGATAGATAATGGTTTGATACTGTAGATACCCTATAAAACCATGTTCTTAAATTTATTCCATTCCTGTGGGTGTGAATCCATTGGAAGGAGGATCTTTTTGATGAGGTTATTTCATTAACCTGTGGCCCACCTCAATTAGAATGGGTATTCATCCTGATACTGGTGTCCTTTACAAGCGGAGTGAAGTTTGGACAGAGGGAGAGAAAGCTACAGAGGTTGTCGTCAGAAGCTGAAGTCAATGGAACCCACAAGAAAAGGGAGGGACCAGGAGATGCCACTATGTGTCTTCCATGTGACAAGTCAGGGATCAAGGATTGCTAGCAGCCACCCCCAGAACAGCAGCCTTTGGGAAGAAAACATCACCTTGATGAAACTTTCATTTGGACTTTCTCCCATCCTCAAACTATCAGCAAATACATTCCAGTTGTTTTATCCAATCCGTTTCATGTTATTTGCTTGCACAGCCTAGGAAACTAAATCAACAAACAATGGCACATCATTAAGCCTTAAAAAGGAAAAAAAAATTCTGATACATAAGACAGCATGGATAAACCTTGAAGACATCATATTGAGGGAAATGTCAGAAACAAAAGTCAAATATTGTTGAGCTTACTGATATGAAATAGTTATAATATTTAAATGGAAACTAGAATACAGGTTACCAGGGGCCAGAATGGGGTTGGGAATAGGGAGTTAATGCTTAACTGGTACAGAGGTTTTGTTTGGGATGATGGAAAAGTTTTGAAAATGGATAGTGATGATGATAACACAATAGTGAGGATGTAATTAATGCCACTGAATTATTATTTGCATGTGGTTAAAAGGGGAAAATTTAGGTTGTTTATATATTGCTAGTATAAAAATAAAAAAAAAATAGGGCTTTTCAACACAAATAGTGAACTTTAATGTAAACTATGGACTATAGTTAATAGCATAATTATAAAAAACATTGTTTCATCAATTGTAACAAAGCTACCACAGTAAAGTGTTAACAATAGTGAAGTGTGTAATGAGTGTACATGGGAACTCTGTAGTTTCTGCATGATTTTTCTATAACCTAAAACTTCTCCAATTAAAAAAAACATAAAAATTAAAGAAACTAATTCATAAATCAAGAAATCATGTTAAAAGCACTGTTTAAAATCACAGAGAATATTCAAAAAAATGTGCTAAAATAATTGTAAATCTTTGCCTCAGTAATAAAACTTAACGGGTGATGTGGAGAAGATGAGACAGAGGATTACTATTTTCTTATACCATGGGAGTGTAATTAACTTTTTTAAAAATATTGCACAAAAAAGCACATCCATAAAGCAGAGACAAACTACAACAAAACCTTCAGCATGAATTGTATTAAACAAATACTATTTTATTTTTTATAGAATAATGTTAAACAAGAATTGACCAAATGAGAAAAGTAAATTGATGTAAAGCTCAAAAACCACCTCAGATATAAAGTTATAAGAAGAATAAGAGAAAATAGATTTGTGAGAATATATAAAAGGATGTTGAGAGAATAAATAAATTTAGTCAAAAAAAAAACAAACAAAAAGGAGTAGAATAGGTCTGAAAGAAAAGTTTATAACTGCCAAAAATTTAGAAAATTAGGTTAGAATCAGAACTTTGCAATGGCAACCTTCATTGCAAGTCAAGAATGCAGCTATAATATGATGAAACTAAGGGAGCAGCGAGAAGTGTGAGGAAAAGAATTGTATACATAGTCAATCTGTCATGCAGGAATCATGGCAATATTTATACTTTCCAATAAGCAAGAAGTCAGGTATTTTTCCAGAGTAATCTACTACAGAATACAAGTTCTGACAAAATGGAAATATTAGGCTTAAAAAAAAATGGGTCAATAAGATACAGAGAAAGAGGAAAGCAGAATTATCTCATTAATTGCCATATAGATAGTAGGTGGGAGTCAAATAAAATAATTTAAAGCTTGAAAACCAAATAATTTTAAGAAATGAGAGAAAGTAAAATGCAGCCTACAACGGGGTCAGCAAACTACAGGCCATAGCCTGTCCCCACTAGTCAAATTCAGTCAGGCTCATTTGTTTATTGATTGTCTGTGATTTCTTTTGAGCTTCATTGGCACAAGTTGTAGTTAGTGCAAAGACTGCATGACCCATAAAACTGAAAAAATTTGTTATCTGTCCTTTTCAGAAAACTTCTGTTGACCCCTGGTCTAATGAGATCCCAATTGGTATTGCTATAAAATGAACACTATACAAAAATCTTTGCTTTTGGAGGGGCAAGATGGCAGCATAGAGAGGAGTGGAAGCTAAGTAGTCCCCCTGGAACAACTACAAAAAACCAGAAACAACTAGTAAATAATCCAGAATAACTGCGGGGGGACAAACGAGACCATCCACTCATCATACACCAACCTGAATTGGGAGGAATGCCCGAGAACACAGCATAAAATTTGTAAGTAAAACCTGCGGAATCAGGTCGGGAGACCCCCTCCCCCATAGCCCGAGCTGTGGAGACTCGTGGTGCCAGAGAGAAGCTCTCTCCCAGCAAGCGAATATAGCTCAGCTGAGCTCCAACTGGGGTTTTAAGTAGCGAATGTGAACTGCTCACTACAGGTATGCAGCGCCAAAAAACAGACAGAGGCTTTGGGTGATGACTGACCTGGGAGAGCCGGAGGGTCGCCTTGACTGGGTCTGAAGGGGACTATCTGTTTCTTTTTTGGCTCAGTGGAGAAAGCCCTAGTCATTTTAAGTTTCCAGGGCTGTGACTCGGGGAAGGGCGGAGACAGCACAAGCAGAGAGCGAGACCATTGAAATGCTAATGACCTCCACCTGGGGGCTCTGTCTTCTCTAGGAGGAAAGGGGTGGGGCCCTTTCCATTCAGAACCAGACCCCAGAGCCTGGGGGAACACAGCCATACTGCCTCACACCAGTCAAGAATTATAGGCTAACCGGCGTCACCTGCTGGGCAGAAAAGCACAGTGACCTGAGGCATCACAGGGTGGAGCAATTTTCTAAGACACACCCGCAGGGAAACCAGATACTGAATATTTCTTCCCTCTGAGACCTGAGCCTGTTCTGGTCTGGGAAAACCTGATTTGGATAACCAAGGAAACCATGCCTAGACAACAGAAAATTACAACCTATACTAAGAAAAACAAAGTTATCGCCCAGTCAAAGGAACAAACGTACACTTCAACTGAGATACAGGAATTTAAACAACTAATGCTAAATCAATTCAAAAAGTTTAGAGAAGATATTGCAAAAGAGATAAAGGCTGTAAAGGAAGCACTGGACATGTATACGGCAGAAATCAAAAGTTCAAAAAACCTACTAGTAGAATCTATGGAAATGAAAGGCAAAACACAAGAGATGAAAGACACAATGGAAACATACAACAGCAGATCTCAAGAGGCAGAAGAAAACACTCAGGAACTGGAGAACAAAATACCTGAAAGCCTACACGCAAAGGAGCAGATGGAGAAAAGAATGAAATAATATGAGCAACATCTCCGGGAACTCAAGGATGAAACAAAGTACAATAATGTACGTATCATTGGTGTCCCAGAAGGAGAAGAGAAGGGAAAGGGGGCAGAAGCAATAATAGAGGAAATAATTAATGAAAAATTCCCATCTCTTATGAAAGACATAAAATTACAGATCCAAGAAGCGCAGCGTACTCCAAACAGAAGAGATATGAATAGGCCTACGCCAAGACACTTAATAATCAGATTATCAAATGTCAAAGACAAAGAGAGAATCCTGAAAGCAGCAAGATAAAAGCAATCCATTACACACAAAGGAAGCTTAATAAGACTATGTGCGGATCTCTCAGCAGAAACCATGGAGGCAAGAAGGAAGTGGTGTGATATATTTAAGATACTGAAACAGAAAAACCACCAACCAAGAATCCTGTATCCAGCAAAGCTGTCCTTCAAATATGAGGGAGAGCTCAAAATATTTTCTGACAAACAGACAATGAGAGACTTTGTGAACAAGACACCTGCCCTACAGGAAATACTAAAGGGAGCACTACAGGGTGATAGAAGACAGGAGTGTGTGGTTTGGAACACAATTTTGGGAGATGGTAGCACAACAATGTAAGTACACTGAACAAAGGTAACTATGAATACGGTTGAGAGAGGAAGATGGGGAGCATGTGAGACACCACAAGAAAGGAGGAAAGATAAAGACTGGGACTGTGTAACTTGGTGAAATCTAGAGTATTCAACAATTGTGATAAAATGTACAAATATGTTCTTTTACGAGGGAGAACAAGCAAATGTCAACCTTGCAAGGTGTTAAAAATGGGGAGGCATTGGGGGAGGGATGCAATCAGCATAAACTAGAGACTGTAACTAATAGAATCATTGTATTATGCTTCCTTTAATGTAACAAAGGTGATATACCAAGGTGAATGCAGATAAGAGGGGGGGATAGGGGAGGCATATTAGACACTTGACATTGGTGGTATTGTCTGATTCTTTATTCTACTTTGATTTAAGGTTATTTTTCCTTTTGCTGCTTCCTAGCTGTCATTTTTTTTTCCTCTTTCTTTTGCCTCTCTACCTTCTTTGAGTCTCCCTCCTGCCTTGTGGAAGTAATGTAGATGCTCTTATATAGATAGTGATGAAGGTGGTGGACACATAAATGTATGACCATGCAGAAAACCATCGAGTATTTACTTGGGATGGAATGTATGGTGAGTGAACAAAACCATATTAAAAAAAATGGGTTGATGACAAAACCTCGAAGGCAATATACTGAGTGAAATAAGCCAGACACATTAGGACAATTATTGCAGGGTCTCACTGATAGGAACTAATTACAATATGTAAACTCATAGACATGAAATATAAGGTACCAGGATATAGGATGAGGCTTAAGAATGGGGAGTGGTTGCTTAGTATGAGCAGAATGTTCAATTAGGATGAACTTAAATGTTTGGAAATGAACAGGGGTGTTGGTAGCAAGATGTGAGAATAACTAACAGTGCCGAATGGTGTGTGAATGAGGTGGAAAGGGGAAGCTCAGAGTCATATATGTCACCAGAAGGAAAGTTGGAGGTCAAAAGATGGAAATGTATAAAACTGAATCCTATGGTGGGCAATGTCCATGATCAACTGTACAAATACTAGAAATCACTTCATGAACCAGAACAAATGTATGACAATACAATTAGAAGTTAATAATAGAGGGGCATATAGGAAAGAATTATATACCTATTACAAACTATATACTACAGTTAGTAGTATTTCAACATTTTTTCATAAACAGTAACAAACGTACTATATCAATACTAGGAGTCAACAATTGAGGGGGGTTGGTTAGGGATAGGGGAGGATTAGAGTTTCCTTTTCTTTTTTTCTTTTTTCATCTTTCACTTTATTTCTTGTCTGGAGTAATGAAAAGTTTCTAAAAATTGAACAAAAATTAAGTGTAGTGATGGATGCACAGCTGTATGAGGGTACCCAGGGGCAAGTGATTGTACACTTTGGATCTTTGGATAATTGTATGGTATCTGAACAATCTCAATAAAAATGAAAAAAAAAAAATCTTTGCTTTTCTAAATACTGAAAGAAATTTTTAAGAAAGAGTAAAGAGAGACCATATATATGACAATTTACATAGTTAATGTAATATAAATTATAAATGACAGTTTAAATTAAATATATTAGTCATATCAATAAATGCAAATGGGTTTAACTCACCTATTAAAAGAAATATTTTCTGATTAGCTCCACATAAAACACAATTATTTGTTGTACTCAGAAGAAGCATGATACAATAAGACAAAAATAAAGGGATGGACAAAGGTTTTGCTTAATAAGAAAGCAAAGATTTCCATCTTATCTCATAATGGTGGATTTCAGTTCAAAAGCCATTACAGAAGACAAAGAAGGACATTTTATTAAACTAAAGGCCACAATCACTATGACAATGTAACAGTTATAAATATTTATATACCAGACAACACAGCAAGTCTTTTGGTATTGGCTTATATAGACTTTACTTTAAAAATGACTGCTTAAGTTGGGCCAGACCAGGAGAACTAGTCAAGGGCTTGAAGATTGGTAGTAATGAGGTCTTCAATAGAGTCCAAGATTTCTTTTACTTCAATTTATTAGGAAATTACCAAACAAGTTTGTAATGAATACATATTGGCCCCATTAGCACGGGTCTAGAGGGGGTTGGTGTGTTTGGAGTGTAAATGCATTTCCCGTTTCCCCCATTTTCAGAAACAGAAGTCAAGAAAGAACTCCAGAACTTTTCACTCTCCTGGAAAGAATCCCACTGTCCCTACCTCTTAACCATCAATCTCTATGTTAAAACCATTAAGATAAATATAATCTTGTCTTTATTCAATTTATGTCACAAGATTTGCAATAAAACTAGGGCTTCATTTTCCTAACAGAACCAGGCTTAAAGGTGGAGTGTGAGATCTCCTTGTTTCTGACTGACACTTCCACATCATTTGTCCATCCTTTTCCATAGCCCTTTTGTATCTTTCATCTCATCAGATTACAGAACCTCTGCTTGTTTCTGTAATCTGATAACCACTAAATCAGTCATTCCT
Organism: Choloepus didactylus; assembly: GCF_015220235.1. NCBI lineage: Eukaryota > Metazoa > Chordata > Mammalia > Pilosa > Megalonychidae > Choloepus > Choloepus didactylus. The sequence goes on along the minus strand of NC_051307.1, from coordinate 49,530,668 downwards.
TGAATATTCTTGCTTCTAGTTTACCATCTCTCATTCCAGCAAAACTCAAGTCCTAATTCCTGGTGATTTCAATATCTACATAGATAATCCGGCCTAATATTTCCTCTACTTCCTCTCCTTTACCAATTTTGCTCTCCACCCTACCTCAGACACAGTCTTCTTTCTCCTCCTGGTTTGGTTGAATTACTGTTTCTTGCTTTTCCCATGGCTTCAGCTTCTGCATTCAATTTCCTTTGCTTATAAGGACTTCAGCCAAATTAGATTAAGGCCCATCCTCATTCAGTTTGGGCACACCATAACCAAAGACGTCTTCAAAGATACTATTTATAAATGGGTTTGTAATCACAGGACCAGGGATTGGAACCTCAACATACCTTTTGTGGTAGACAAGATTTGGTCCCCAGCTGGCCCTCACTCCCGGGATCATATTGTGTAGATTTTATCATTACCATTAGGTTCAGCCTTTCATAATCTTCAGTTAAGTACCCAAACCACCAACCCAAACATCTCAGTCCTTCTACTACCTGACTCTAATAATCATACAACCGTTCTAGCAACTATAATCCATTAATGGTGCCTCATTTTAATGTCCCTTCCTCCTCTCAGGTCTTCACTTTCTTCTTTACCCATTTTGCAGTCTGTGGTTCCTCATAACAGTTGCTTTAATTTCCTTGTACATTTATGCTCCTTTATGGATTCATCCTACTTGTCAAAACAACAATCTTATTTACATATGACCATCACATTCTAAACAATTGTACAAAACCACACAATGAAGCTCTCCAGGCTCCTTTAAATGAATTGGAATTAACTAGTGACTATTTTTGCTCTCTAGCAATCTTAGAAGAGTTTCCTAGTCACCCATTCCCCTAATCTATTCAAATACCCATTCATCCAGAAGTCTATTTTCTGCCATCTCTTCTGTTCTCCAACAAATTCTATACTCCCATTCTCACTCTGCTCTTTACTTTACCATAAATAATAAGAAAAATAAGAAAATAACCTTCACAAACTCCAGTCACTATAGTTGCCCACCCACCAGCATCAGAATCTAAATACTCTTCCCTATTCAGGTTAAAAATGAATTGTCCATGCTCCTGGAGATAGCTGGTATACCAGTTCCCAACCCTTTTACCCACTCACAGTTATCTTTCCTCAAATTTTCCCCTTCCTCTCCTGAATCATCATTTTTTTCCTTTCTTTTCCTGTTGCCCTATTCTCATCAAATAAGAATGTATGTTTTTAAAATTTTCTCACATTTAAAAAAAAAAGAAAAATCTGTTTAACAGTGCTTTCCCTTCAACTACCACGCAAATCTCTGTTCCTCCTAAGAGCAAACTTCCTTAAAAGAGTTTCCCTTTATTTCTTCTCCAAGTGCCCCAAATCACTCTAAAATGGATTTCACCAGAAAATATTGTCTTGTCAAGGTCATCAGTGACCTCTCCTTTGCCAAATCCAATGTTCAAACATTGCCCTTTTCTTACCTGGCTTTCAACAATATTGGACACCATTGATGATTCCCTTTTTTGAAACACTTTCTTCAATTAGCTTCAAGTGCTCTGCCCTATCCCTATTGACACCTCATTGACCATTCCCTCCTAAACTCCTTTTCTGGTTTCTCCTTTTTGACCTGATTTCTAAATGTTGGAGTGCTCTAAAGTTCTGTCCCTGAATCTTTTCCTATAGATACTTCATTCAGTTTCACCATCTTAAATACTCTCTATAAGCCATGACTGCCACCTTAATATGTCTAGCCTAATCCCTATTGCTTGGATGTCTAAAAGGCTTTTAAAACCAAAGATGTACTGACTTTTTTCCAAATCTATTCACCCTATATTTCAGCAAATGGAATATTTTTTCCTGTTGTCAAGGCTGCACACCTTGCAGTTATCTTTGATTTCTACCCATTTTTTATACCCCATATCCAATTCTTCAAAAAATACTCAGCTTATCCTTCAAAATATATCCAGTGTCTTCTGACCACTTCTTGCCTTCTCTCCTGTTATTATCTTGGTAAATCAGCATCATTTTGACCAGAACTGTTTCAAAATCTATTAACAGATATCCCTGCTTCTGTTCTTTCCCATCTATAGTCAATTCTTATCACTGATACTTACTAGGGTGATGCAGTTAAAACATGTTAGAATATGTCTCTCATCTGCTCAAAATCTTTCTACGGTTTCCATTTTACTTATAGTAAAAGCCAACAGATTTAAATTGGCCTTCCAGGTACTTAAAAACCTGCCCATCCCACCCAATTACTTCTCTGACTTCATTTCCATTTCTTCTGCTCCACTCCCATGTAACTCTTGGCTATCTTCCAACATGCTATGGATGCTCCTATTTTGGAGCCTTTGCATTGCTGCTCCCTCAGCCTGAAAAAGCTCTCTCCCGATAACCACATGCTTCACTGCCTCTTCTGTCGACTCTTGGTTCAAATGCTACCATCTCAGTAAAACATTTCTAATCACCCTTAAAAATTGAAACCTTCCATTTCTATACATCCTAGTTTACTTTCATGCTTCATTATTCTCCCCAACCTTGATTGCAATCTGATAACATATCTTACCCCCAAAAGAATAATCCCTTGAGAGTAGAAATTGTCTTCTTTATAATTTACAGAAGTACACCAGTGTCTAGAACAGTGTCTGGTACCAAGGAAGCAGTCAGTAACTTTAGTTTAATTAGTGAATGAACATACTATCCTTAGAACTACATGAAGGAATTTGAGTGGACCATTCATTCATTCATTCATTCAACATATATTTATTGGGCACCTCCCGAATTTTTAGATATTCAAGATCTGCTATTAAATAGGTACCTCAGTTTGGACTATACCTCCATACCCTAACACACTGCATTGCATATGAAAGATGTAGTACTTTACAGAACTTTCAGTTGCTTCAACAAAGAAAAGGGTTTTGAGAATTAATATCATCACACTTGAGCAAAGTTCACAAAAGTTTCTTTAAAGAAGGCTTTGGTTTTTGACAAAGAAAGGATAGAAGGAATCTAAGTAAATATGTGATCACGACAAATGGACTAATATTCTATGGGTAAGGTTATGTCTATGAATGGTAGGCAAATAGAGTTGAGGGAAGAAAGATGGGGATATATAATCCCATTTCCTTATTTGTGCTTTGCATTTAGATTGTCTCCTATCAGCTAATACAGTGACATGCAAAATCACACAAATTTTGGGAACTCAATACTTTTATTTCTGAAATGTTGGAATCTCTCAGCATATGTGGAGAGTCCTGTCATTTGAGAGCCTAATGGGTGACCCTACATGTCTTCCTGACTTGAAACACTTCAATGGCACAGCATTTCTCTAAGGATAAAGTCCAGAATCCTTAATGGGACTTGCAAGAATTCATGCTCTGGCCATTGCTTATTTTTTCAAAATTTTCTCTCAATCCTTTTTGTAATCTGTACACACATCCTGAAAAGTGCTTCCCCAAAATCTCCACATTTCTTTTTACCCCTGTCCTTGAATGTGCTGTACCATCTACCTGAAATGTTCTCTTATCTTCTCTCTTTCTCTCCTCTCTGCCAGGGGAAATCCTACTCATCCTCTTAATCTCTATTTACATGTCACTTTCCTCAGGAGTCTCCATTTCTCAAGATGAAAAAGATGCTTGCTTGATATTAAACTTAGCCCAAACACAGCCCTTAATATCCTAAATTTAGGTTGCTCATTTATATCTGCCTTCTTCACTAGCATCCAAAATGTATAAACTGGATCTTGTTCGCTTTAGTATTTCTAGTATTTAGCGCTGAGCTAAGGAAAAGGCTGGTGCTCAATATATGTCTATAAAAACATCAGCAAGTAAATTGCTTCCTCTTCTCCTTTATCCCCTTTGCTCTCATAAGAATTTTCTTTTGAAAAATTAAATTATTTCATTTCTATATTTAAGTATCCCTGCTGACTCTCCAATATATAGCAATAGTTTTCTCATGGATCCCATGGAGCTGCACTCAGTTACCTTGGGGTGGTGAAGGGAAGATTAGCAAAAAGTGAATATAAGCTTTCCCAAGTCCATTTACCCTATCAGCTACACTTTTATTTTTCTTTCATTGTACTTCAGCATTTGATTTTGTTAGAAAAACTGAAATAAGCTTCCATGGCTTAAAAAAAAGAAAACAACAAAGAACAGTCTTTAAAAAAATGTTACAGAATTAAATGCACACTCCTTTGCAAGCAAACAAAACACAACCTCCCTTACAAGTTTCATTTTCCTCACTGCTGCACAAAAATCCTATAAACACCATATTTGAATTGATGTCATGGTCTTATTGACCTCTATGCTTGCTAGTGCCCCTCCCTGAGCTTGGAGAGTAGCTTACCATATTTTCTTCATAGCATACTTGTTCTTCAAGAATTTGCTAATATTTTACCTTCTTCTCTGGAACCATTACCCAACCATATTTATGCCTTTCATTATGACATCACAGAATTTTCCTTAAATTTTTACTGTAGTATAAAATACTATATTGAGGTTATCTTTTAAAGTGCCTCATTCATTACTTGGTTTATCAAGAATATACTTTAGATCTTTGTCATCTTCATATTCCCAACACACTGCATAGTTTGTGTCACCAAGTAGGTGCTCAATAAAATTTATTGCTTGAATAACATAAAAAGATCTGGGGACATCTTCAAATATACAAAGGTAATTTAGGATATATCAATATTTGGAGTACTCGAAAGAAATGAAATAAAATAAATTTAAACCACAGCGGTCAGGTATTTATAATAGTCTTCCTTGAGTATTATATACATGCCCATCAAATTTATCAGAATTGACAATCCTATATAATTTTGGTGAATATTTGCTTAACATCTGTCTCCCTCTGTACATTATACATTTTATAAAGAAAGAGACACGGTCTGATTTGCTCTTGTTCACTATTGTATCTCCAGCTCAGAGCCCTGGCCTGTTATCTTCTAGTGATTGATAAATTCTTAATGAATAAATGTGCAATATTTTTACATGAAATATTCATAAAAAGAAAGATTATTAAGAAAACTGGATGACAAAATAGGAGTAAAGGCAATGAAAAGATTTTACATTGAATCCTAAGGGAGGGTTAAATTAGAAAGAGTCACATGTGTAATTTGATCCAAAAGTAGTGGGGTATTACTGAAGTTTTTAGTCAGAGGAATAAGTGAAATCTGATTTGCATTTCAACAAGATCAACGATAATGTTCTGAACTACTCATTTTGGGTAAATTCATAAGAACACAGGGACTATGATTCAGAATCAGAATGAAATTCCACCTGGTTCATAACTTTAACCATAAAGGGGAAGTAAATTGCTTTTTACTCTTTATCTGCTGTTTGTTTTTAATCTGTTACTCATGTTATGCTATCATGTTGGCCCTTTGTTGCTACTGTAATACATTAACTCTTGTCCTCAGGGAATAATCTGAAATGATCAGCCAAGCCTTTCCTGAGTTGCATAAAATAGCACTGGGCCATTTATTATACGTGTGCAGTTTGTATTATTTATTTTCGAAAGAATGTACCATCTTTCATTTGTGTTGTTTCTTTATGTTGTTCACACAAAGGTTAGAATGTGGAAAGAGACAATTAAAATGTTAATTTCCTAAGTAACTTTTGCCTCAAGAGCTTGAACCATTAACACGACCTGTGAGTCTCTTCTGAAATAGACTAAAGATTTATAATGTTATAACTAAAAGAGAGAGAAAATCGCAATTCCTTATCATCTTCCATACCCATTAAATCAAGGTATCTGAAGATATTCAAACGTTATTCTAAAAATACCTTTGAAAACAATATATTGCTGTTGCATGATTGAAATGGTAAGCAGTGCCAGCTATGAAATTTGCCAGGCTCAGTGCAAAATGAAAATGTGGGGCCTTTTGTTAAAAAAATCAGAAAGATTAAAAAAAAGCTTTCTTTTTCTTCCATTGTCTCTCTTGACCTGTCACAGTGGTTGGGTGCGAACTCTCCTGGGCCTGGGCTTCTGCAGCAATGGCCACGGCGCATGCCAGGGGCAGTGGATGGCTGAGAACTGGTTCCTGGGAGGCAGACAGGTGTAAAAGGTGGGACCACATGAGCTTGTGGTCACATGGTCCATTGTCCCATTGGAATTCACTTAACGAAATACAAATTCAAAGATGTAATTTTTAAGAATTTTGTAGTGCTTTAGAGCGCTATGTATCCCAGAAAACTAATTGTAAGTAGGACCTTTTAGAGAAAGTCTAAATCTTCAGTTAAGTTGTGACCCACCTTAATCAGAGTGGGTCTTAATCCTATTACTAGAATCCTTTATAAGCAGAATGAAATTCAGCCTGTGAAAAAGTCAGAGAGAGCAACCAGAAGCTGAAATCAACAGGACCCTGAAAAGAAGGAGGAGGCCAGGAGAGGCTACCATTTGCAATGCCATATGACAGAAGAGTCAGGGACAGAAGATCGGCAGCCAGCCCCAGGGGAAGAGAGTATCACCTTGATGACGCCTTGATTTAGACTTTCTCTTAGCCTCGCAACCATGATTTTTAATAAGTTCCATTGCATGGTATTTACTTGAGCAGCCAGAGGAAACTAACACAGTTTCAAGATGATGACTGCAGAATATTTATTAAACCCCAAGTATGGGGTCCTGTGAGACTGCACTGGCCACGCAGCCATGAAGACGTCCCTGATGGTAAGTGTTGGCACTATAACCTCAACTAACAAATCACGTTAAATAAGAATTGGTAATGCCTGGGCTTTTAAATATAAACAGACTCCTAGTTACATAAATTTAGACTTAAACTGATTCATGTTTATACATTTGACAAGATGCAACTATTTTTTTCAATAAATGGAGTTTGTTGCTTTTGTTTGCTTATCATGTTGTACTTTGACCACCTCTAGTAGCATGTCAAAAGATAGTTTCCAATGGTGTTTCAGTGGCTCTACCTCCAAAACTTCATATCAATTTGTATAATACAATAAGTTGGAAAATGTACTTGTCTTTACCAGTTCATAAACCAGTTCAGTTCTTACACTGTCTCTTTCTTTTCCACACATCCCCATATAAAAACTTACTGTTAACAACCTCATTAAATAGCCTTTATTCCCAATTGTACTTTACTCACTCATTTGCGAGGACACTGAGAAACTCAGAAAAATACACATTTTATAAATTGTGAATCTAAAATTCCTGCAATATGGCTTGATTATGCTTCTGACAAATGAACACTGCTAATAATGCTCTACAAATGATATTGTGGGAAGAATAGTCTGACTGTAAGTTCCCAGTGGCACAAAATTACCCAAGAGAGAGTCCAGTACTCAGATTTATATTCGAAATCTGGCTCTTCCACTAAATAGCTATGTGACCTCTCATGTCTGAGTTTCTTTTTTTTGTTTTTTAAATAATAATGTGGTGTTAGTTTTGAAGATTTCTTAAAAATTAAATTTTAGTGGGAAAATGATATACCTTTTTTGTCTCTGGGGAAGCAGAAGGTATTTGGAGAAGTAGAGAATCCCACGGTGAGGATTTTCCAGCACTTCAGCAGGATTACAGATAGTGGTTGGATACAAGAACAAACGTGAATGAGAAATGTTTCCAGAACTTGGGAATATGATGTTTGGTGCCAAGCTATATGGCAGAAATACTTATCCTAGAGTACAGGTTTGGACATAAAATGTGTTCCAGTTTCTAAGCAAAGTACTGAGTGTATGTAAATTTTACATTGACTCCATCATATTGGCAAGAAAATCTGTAATCAAAATATGATTAAAAATACTACAGCCTTATATGACTGCCAGAGGCTGTAGAAGAAATTTTAGGGTTACATGAGATAATATATGTGTTATTTGGTGCTTAGAAACTAGGCATTGCCTGAAGGAGGGCAATGAGTAATTTATAACATGAGGTCATAAAAGTAGATACGTTTAGATTTTCATGGTTTTAAAATCCAGCCTTAAGGAGTTACTTTTTAAAGCAAATGAATATGAAATGAATATGAAATGGAGAGTTTGTGGGATAACTGACTTTTTGAAATCTCATTTCATAACGCTTCTCTGATCTCTAGAAGAAAGGTACTGTGACATGTTCCCATTCTTTGGTAAAATTACAAAATAGGCAAACTTTTTCTTTGGGAGTTTTCCAATTCCCTTCTTTATCTATTTTCCCAAACACTTTGTAACACATTGAAACAATTCTACTTCTTGATATTCCCTTAATTTGTGAGTAAAAGAAATATATATTTCTCATGTATGAATTTAATTAGTTAAATATGTTTTTAAATCTTAGTCAAGTTGAATGGCTCCAGTATCTTATGGGCATTATATTGCTTTCTAGCGTATTTCTTGAGTTTAATAAGACCTAAATTAAATTTTTGTGGCATACAGGCTCCAATCTATGTGGAAATGTATTCTTTAAATCTATTTTCTTACCACAAGTACCTTTCAGCTGTGTAATGATTTGGTTTGGTAAAGAAAAACTGAATTAAAGTTCTGGTAATATAAGCAGGACATGTGTTTTTAGGATTTTCAACAATGTACTGATTCTGGTGGTTGTGTGGTCACTCTTCAGAAGATGACATAATTTTGTGAATATTCTAACACAAGAAAGCATTTGCTTATTCATCAGATCTACTTTTTTTTTTTAATTAGCATAGAAAATCTTCAGAGGAAAATATCCATTGTTTGACACCGCTAACAGTGTTTCAAAGATAGGTCAGTTCCATCATGATTAAATCATGATAATTCTTTCATAATTATACTTTTTGTAATTATTGAAATTCCCCACTCATTCCTCGAATATCAGAATCTCAAAAATTCAGAAAATGCCCATTATTTGGAAGGGTAATTTACTTTATAAATAGGCTTTGAAATCCTGAGCATAAAATGCTATATTGAACTTCTTTATGTATTTTATGAGGTGGACTAGATACATTTAATGACTGTCTTTCTACATAATGGAAAAAATGACTTTATTTTTCTAGTTTATAAATATACCAAATCACTACAGTGGATGAAACAATTACTGCCTGAGAAGAATTTTAGTATCTCACATGTTTCTAATGTGTTCATGTTATTCAGAACCTGTATTTGATTTTATTTTAAATAAAAAGCCAAAATGTATAAAGCAAGATTCTTACCAATGTATGATTAATTATTAAATTATTTTGTATGAGGTTCAATCTGAATTCAGAAAAATATTTTACTACAGGTATTATTCTTAGAAAAACAAATTCTTTTTTCTTGTTTAAAAAAATCACAGAGATACTACTGTTTAATAGAGACCTTACATTAAAACTAGATGAAGATATCTCATGGGAATAAAGTCCTATGTTTTAGAATTCAAGAAACTCTGCACTACAGATAAAAAACATTGCTTGAAATTAGAAATGGTATGTTTATACATAAGGGTAGAGACACTATATTGTTTACTGCTGGATACCAAATTCCTGGAGCACAGTTAGCATATAGTAGGGGTTCAATAACTGTGTTTTTATGAAATAAACATGCAATGGAGAGGATCACTACGTGGCATGTAGAATACAAATGGGAAAATGTTTTTCCCCTTTCATCTTTTCTCATCTTTTCTCTATCTAATCTGTATTTGCTAGTTTTCAAAAATTAGCATAAAATTTTTTAAAAATCCTTAAATTGCACAAAACAATTTAGTATGGTTTGAAATTTTTTTTAAAAAATAAACAACTCCTGGAACTCTTTGTTGTTTTAAGGAAATATACTGGTATTTTTAGAATTATCCCAGGATTGCCTTAAAATGAAAACCTTCCCATACACCATACAGCACTATTCAATTATTAATTGTTATTAATTAAGAGCACTTAGGCTAACCATTATTCTTTGTTTAATCATATGAAGTAGACTTTTTAGTGTGCCTCCTTGCTAAATAAATAAATAAATAAATAAATACCATGGACTATTTTGACAGAAATAAGAATTGTCATTAGGAAAAAGTGTTGATTTACCTAGGAGGCATGAGTGTATGTTTGTAGAGCTGAATAAGAGTGGAAATTTTGATTAATATAAATAGAAAAAGAAAAAGATAAATAAAAAAGAAATTCATTTCTGTGGATGTGTTCCTTCAAATATGATCATTTTCTTTTAGCCGTGCTGAATCTGATATTTTATTCAGTATCAAAGTCCCTTAAGTGAATCCCAGTGCTTCTTTTGCTGGGAAAATAAATAAATAAATAATAAGATAATTGTTAACATAATAAATAAACCAGATACAAATTCTTGCCTTGTATTTACAGATAAATTTTAATGGAATATTTCATGGTCTAACACAAATATCAGACCCAATGACACTAATTCTTGAACAGCCTTTGGCTTACCCTGTATAACAAAATCTGTTCTTTAAAGTAGACTACAAAATACTTTATGGTAAGTGAACTTCCAAAGACACAAAGAAAATTCTCCATAAATTTAAAAGCTTATCTCAAATCCTTATTGGCATAAACTTAGGATGTATATATTATTAATTGCATTATCTTAGGTAGTTGGAATATATAATATTGGTTGGAGTGTGAAAATTAAAAAAAAAATAGGTTTAGGTATTTTTGTTTCTGTTCCTAGTCAACCTTAGTAAATGCACATAAGTAAATGCAAAATCACCTTTTAGAGTTTTGAAATGTTGGCATTTTCAAGCAAATTTCTCTATGACAGCAACATATTTTACCCTTAGTCAGCATATTACAAGGTTCATATATTCCAAAGAGTAATGGTTAAATATTGTACAAATAAGACAACATTTATTTTACCATTGATTAATTTTTCAAACTTCATTTGGAAATTTACAAGAAAAATGGGCATCATTGAAGAATTCTAAAATCAATGGATAATACATGCAGTTGAATGAAAGTACTCAAAATTATGTTTTTGTAAAATATTTTATAACCTGTCAATGGGAAAAGAAAGTTCCATCTTTCAATGTCTGCTAAAAGCCTAAGAAAATCAACTAAATGAATAGACAATTCAGTAATGTCCAACAGAGAACTAAAATTCAAATTTTATTTTTTCAATATTTATCAGACATTTTTTTTCTGACAAGACTTTACTGAAAGATGAAGTGCAAATGGGAACCCTGTAAGAATGTTTATAAGAGTTGTACATGACATATTTTAAGAGTCACTAAGTACACATTGAATACTTTGTAAGTATATAGGCATATCAACATGCAAGTGTCATGTACCTAATATTACAATATGCATTTTGTTTCTTGAAAATATTAACGACAAAAGTAGATTCAATAATTGTGTTTTTTTATCTTCTGTGCAATAGGCTTAATTTCAGTGGATCACTTTTATAGCACAGAATTTATTTTTATGCTGTCATAAATATACCCTTCCAAAAGTTATGAATTTCATGTCATATAAATAGAATATTTTATTTTTGAAACTACATGATGGGGAACACCTGCATTTCTGGGTACCATTTTCAGAGATAAGTCTTAAATTCTTTTCAACACAGCAGACTTGTTCCAATGTTGGTTACGTTGAAATATTTATGATAAAAATGGAGCTTTCTTGAGGGAACATCTTTTGGTTGAATGAAAAGCTAAACAACCAATTCACAAATATTGATGTGAACTAAATATGAAGAAAATAAGTCAGTAAATCCCAAACCCATAAATCCTTGGGTGACCACTTAACTGCATCATTGAATCTACAATAAGTACAGCAGGTACAGTTAAATGAATTTGCAAAGAGATTAAACTTTTTTTACATTTGTAAGGAGAAAGAGTACTAGTTTTGAAAAAGTTCTAAAATATTTTTCTTTCTATTTTATGAGCATCATTCAATACATTAGAAACACAGAAAAAAAGCAAAAAGAATAAAGATATAACAATTCAGTTTACACTTCATAGTTTTTTTTCCCCAACCAATTGGTGACCACTATTTTCAGCCATCAAATATTTTATTGCGTTTAACTTTCACTATTAGCAAGTATAAAGACAAAAATGTCTGCTAGTATCGTGTACAAGGAAAAGCATTTGGAGAAAGAAAGCATTTGAGGTTTGACAGTACTGTGTGTAAGATAAGTGTAATGCTGCATTTCATACCGCACTTGAAAGTCCGTGTGGGAATCGCTGCTGCTCTGACCCTGGATGTGGGAAAAGTGCTTAAGTGCTGAGCCCTGGTGGGTTTTTCTTTTGCCCCTGCAATCTTCAAATGTCTTTTAACTTGTTTTCTTTTGAAATATAGAGTGTATTTTATAGGGGAAAATAGTCTTTTTCTTTACATAGTTTTCACATTTGGGCCCATTCTCTCCTAAATAATTATACTTTTCTTTTGACTAATATATATGGAAAAGATGGTAAAGATTGGACCAAATATTATTTGTAACATAACCACATAATAGAAACATCTTACGTTAACTGTAATCATAGTTTATAAATTCACCATCACAATTTTCATGTATCTTTTTTTTTCCTAGAGGAAACTCTGCTTCTAAAATGCCATTTCCTTTTAGGATAACTAAATTACATCATTAAAAAAGTTCACTTTACACCTATGTAGACAAAAAAGTGGGCATTTGAGGCAATACTTTGCAGTGTTCAGGGATTGTTTGTTAACAAGGAGGCAGTTTTGAAATACTTAAAATTCTGTCTACATAGATAACACTTCTTGGGAAAATAAATCATATGCATGATTTTTACTTATAAACACAGAATTCATTTATAAGGAATTTTCACATTTTTAAAAATAAATAAAATATCAGGTTGGATTGCAAAGTGTTGCCATTTAAATTAGTTTTAAAAGTCAACACAATTATATTACATTGAAATATTAAATAGGCGTGAAAAGATCTATGTTTATAAAGTTATCTTATTTTGCCTATAAGAAAAGGTAATGATAGAAAAGGAAAAACAAATACAGATCCAGACACTGTTGAATACACTAAAGGAAGTTGGCTTTTGAGATTTCCCAGGGAATGCAGAAGGTACTGTCACGACAGTCCCCAAAGAATGCTGCCTGGGATATCCTGTAAATAATTATTTCCTCTATTTATATTGAAGTATCATAGCCCATGTTAAAAGTGAGAGGTAGAAGGATTATTGTAAGTATGCATGGCAGAGAACTTACCAGCTCTATCCAATAACTATTGCATTCAATATTAATCTTGATACATAAAAATGCTGATAAAATGAGTTTAGAACCCATTGTTATATTTTGTCCCCTTTAACTTTCTTTATTACGTTGCTACTTTCAATCCGTTGCCTTTGGAAGGGTATAAGTGCAAAGGGCATGTTTGGGTGGAATAGGGGGAGAAAGAAAAAAAAGAAAGGAGAAGAAAACAAAATATAAAATATTTCCACTAGGAAAAAATGATGTTAACTATTAAAGATACCCTATGTTCTATGATTGAAGATGTTTGTACTTATAATAAAAGTAATTGAATCCATTAAAGAATACACATATTTCAAAGAAAAAGTGACTTTAACTATTAAAGATATCCTATGTTCTATGATTGAGGAAGTTTGTACTTATAATAAAAGTAATACAATCCATTAAAAAAATACACACATTTCAAAGAAAGTTTAAGAATGCCAAATTCAATTAGATGAGTCAAAATTTAAAACTTCGGTTATTTCTCTTCAGTAATGCTAAAATATTAAACCAAATGATAATTTTATCGTATCACATTAGTCTTTAAATAAGAATTTCTTATTTTGTTGTTGAGCCAGTTATAATTTTTAATCAGTGCTTTAGTATGTGGGCAATGAAGATTAGTAACATTTTGATCTTGTTGAAGAATTCTTCAAATTCCCTTTGCATGAAGTATCCCAGCAATAGTATTGCAGATATTGCACTGAGTATATTTCTATATTGCCGGTGTACATTTCAAAACAAATTCTTATATCTACACTAACATTTCCTCTTTCCCAATATTCAAAATGCATATTATAATTACATGGGTTTCCAACATCCATACAAAGCAAGTACAAGATACTTACATGTAAGTACACTGTAGTTACCTATATTTTTGCATAGTTTTTAGTGTGTACTTTGTGCCACTTAATAAAAAGCATTACTCATCAGTAATTCTTATCAGGTGTATCATTTATTTTAGCTGGGATTGATGTTTTGTTTGATTTAGGTATATTCAACAGATTACTATTTGCTAACAGGGAGAATATTGGGCAATTTTAGAGGGCTCTAAGTAGTTAGCAATACAAAGGGGAAGTTCCACTTTTTTGTTTTTTTATATTTGTATTTCCTCCAGAATTAAAAAGGTAGTGTGGAATTTCATATTTATCATCCATTAAATTATCTTTACATCCAAAGAAAAAAGGAAAAGGAAATTGTAAATGTTCCCCTTGGTAACACTTTGCAATAAGTGGCACTAAACTACACGATAACTGCTATGTTACATGGAAGAACCATCACCGTCAGAGAGCTGCTGTACACGTGCTTACATGGAATCTCAATGCTGTTACAATCGTGAGTACATAATTACAAGTGAGCCTGTCCTTTCCTTTAATTGAGATATTTATATTTTTACAGATAAATAAAAATAAATGAGGTGGTAGCTTTGCCATATTTAGGAAAGTTAGTGTTCTTTCTCTATTTATTTAATTGTTGTGTTTCAGTGCAAGATTAAGCATCTTGAATCAATGAGATCATCCAGTTTCTAGATTAAACTTCGATATCAGGTTCCTTAAACTGCTTCTTGAGTTCACTGGTAAAAGAAAACAACTTGAAATACCTCTCTCTTTCTCTCTCTCTCTTTCTCTGTCTTTCACACACACAGACAAAAACACACTTACACACACCATGAATACTCTGCTCATGCTCTCTATCTGTGTTCTTGCACTCACAAACTTTCCTTTTTCTTCCTGGTTGTGACAATCATTCTTTCTAGGACATTTGAAAATGGAAAAAAGAAAAGAATAATGATGTTTACAATTTTTTTGATGGAGGACAATCAATTCACACTGTAAACCGTACACTGGCAGAGAATAGCTACTTTGGGTAACGAATAATTTTCCATATTCTACTAGGTGTGTGTATGTGTGTGTGCACTCTTTCCATTGAGTTCCGTAGCTACTGTGCTCACTTAGCATAGACAGAATTTGACTCTATGTGTACACAAGTGTGCATGATTCATATATTTTAATTGACATGGTTCCCATTTAGAAATGTAAATTTTTGTTTGTGATTTGGAGACATAAATGAACAGAGTTTTTATAATATATTTCCTTGGTTGGTGAAAATAAAATAATTTTTAAAGATAGGAAATATAATTCCATTGCTAGCCTTTTTCTTTAAGTAACAGCAAATTATATATAATTCAAATCTATCTATAGTGTACATTTGATCAGAGCCCATAAATTAGAATAGTCCAGCTAAAGTCATAAGAGTCCTAATGAGTTTTTATATTCCTTTGAAGGGTTAAAAGAGACAAAAATCTTTATATGCAACCAATTTTGGATTCCTAATTTTACAATGCTATAAATAATGATTGAGTTATTTAAGTAACAATTTAGCAGTTGGAGCCAAGTAGAATACAGACAAAATGAAGAGGGATGTAAACATAGCATCAATGAAGAGTAGCAATTTTGTAAGTGCATCCTGAAATTAGGCCTTAAATAGTAATTGATGATGCAGTTTATACTACTTGCTTCTGTAGTAAGAACCTTTCCATTTTGTTCTAACAGGATGAAATTTGCTTTGTAGAGTCTTTCTAAAGAGTATGCATTAAAAGATATGAACAGTTTATAACCTATTCTAGTTTCAATGTGTCTAGTAGCACCTACCTGATTCTCTCAAACTACCATACTATATTAACGTATTATTGCATTTTTCCACAGATGGTATGGAGTGAACTGTAAAAACAAGCATGCAATCACATCAATGCAGACTTATTTCCTTAAAATGTCATACTGTATAAGATTTATTATGTTAACACTCAACCACATCATATTATTTATGTTCTGTATATTCTGAAAAAGTGTTGCTTGACTGACATCGTCCTTTTTCTTTTGTAAGAAATCAACAAGATAAATGCTTCAACAAAAAAAACAATTTAAAAATTCCTACATTGTCCTTAAAAGATTTATACTTTTCTGATAAATAATCTAAGATACAGCACCCTTGTCTTTCATTTGATTTTAATACATGATGTCGTACTCAACCATTCTTATACCCCCAAAATAAATTCCAAGATATTTTTAAAACCATAGGCCATTATGCTTCAGATATCACAAGTATAGCTACCATATAATCACATTTGTTTTCTTCTTAAAGGTGCAATGCTTGTGAATGGGAAAATAATTTTATCTAATTGGATTTTTATTCTTTAGCATATAATAAATTTTATGAGAACTAATCTAACGTTGTTTACTAGAAGAAATAATAAGACTTTAGATTGATTCTATGTCATATTTAAGAATACGGCATTTCTTAATGGTTAAATACACCAAAGTTTCAGAAATAATCCAGAGAAAGAGACTTTCACCGTGGAGTTAAAAGCATGGCAGAAATTCTCTATCACTCACTGTTTCATAACTTTGTACCTCACAAAATGCATAGACAGGAATTTAATATAAAGAATTAGTTTTTTATACAGAAACATATCTTTAACAATTCTTTTTGGCAAATCAACATAGGTAAGCAGCTCTGGAACTGCCAAATTAAAATTTGTAAATTTTTAGCAAACTGAGTTTATTTTTAGGTTATTATTCAACTGTGGTTGTAATTTAAAACCTGAGGCTGTGCACTGGTTGTTAGCTTAAAATTACCTTTCCTTATAACATTGTGCTTCCATTGTATAACAAATAAAAACAAGAACTAGAAAAATTTGTTGTTGAACAGTGCTAGGACATACAGACAAAAATACTAACACATGTTATCTACTTATAATATTGGTTTAAGTAATATCTAAAGGGATATAATGGACATTAGAAAATGCTTACTTATGACTGAATTACCTACAGCCAAAAAAGTTAAATATGTATCAAATAATGTTTAATTGGATTTATCATATGCACTATATACAGATACTAAAATGTCTCAAAATTGTGCCCTATGAATACTTCAATTTTATTTAGGCAGGTGAGTCTTTATGGAGCAAATAAATTACAGAATCAAATTAGAGAAATGAATGAAATCTTTGTGGTTCCCAAAGCAGTAAAATGTTTGGAACAATTTATTTGTAAATAAAACTACAATAACCTAATAATAGGGTATATATAACTGTATAAAATGTCATGATTGCAATCCATACACAAAGCTTCTGTATCAAATCCTATATTTTTAAATAGCAAATTGATACAGCTTTACCACTATAATCTCATACGTTCCAAAAACTACACTACAGTGCCTTTAGTTTGTGTTTTCTAGGGCGTGTGTTTCCAAAACATGTTGTTTCTAAAGATAGACCTGTAGAAAACATTGCTTGTAAACCTCTAATCTTTGATTAAACTTAAGCTCATTAGGTCTTCACCTAATCTTGTTACTTGTAAAAGCTGTCCAATGGCAAACTGATATAGTCTATGATTAAAAGGGGGAAGAAATGGGTGTGAGGGGGATCCTGCATACCATTTTTTAATGAGTGGAAACAACTCAATATCATGATCCAAGGAGATGATTAACATTGTTAAGGCTGTATATTCAAGCACTGTATGTTAAAAGAGCAATGGTGTGAAATTTAGGCAGTAAGAAATGTCCTGCATTATGGATGGTATAGTAATTAAAGAATGATGCTTTCAACAGCTGATTGTTGGTATACACTGGCTACTGATAGAAGTACAGTATGGAAGTTAATAAAGGTAGCAGAAGATGGTAGAAATGAATTCTGAAAGATGAGAGCCAGTTTTCTCCAGCAGCCAGCCTGGTAAGTAAAATTCAGAATCTTGGGCTGCATTTAAATAAAATATTCTTTTTTCTCTTCAGCGTTAACTTGGCTGCCTTCAGCATTGATAATGGCTGTGTCAGCATCCGGTGCATCTTCAGCTCCTTTAGCTTCATTTGTTAAATATGTTCCTGTGGATATTTGAAGAAGAGTGTTAGTTCTGTGAGATTAGTAAAATAGGCAGTATTAAAGCTACATTCATTTAGGAAGGAACAAATGCCAGATTGCTTATATGCTAGAATAAATTCTGAAGCATTATAAACCACACATTGCACCCTTCTAAAGTTGCACACTTTCTTTCAGTTTTCAGGTATGTGTTGTAGGTGAAGCTGTGGCCAGTTCAACTAGAAGCAGGAGCCAATCTGGAATGGATAATGAGTAATTTTGACTTCCTTAATGATGGCTATAGACCATGTGATCATGCAGCTGGAGCAATCAGGGTCCATTGTTAAGATGTCAATAATGTTTGCATCAAATGTGCCATCATTCATTTTAACTACATTTAAAAGTGGACTATAGTATATTTGCTACCTGGAACATTGCAAAAACAAATCACAGATTTTCCTCACTTATATGGCCATATATGTGTCTATAAATTTATGAACAAAAACATTGACCTAAGACTGAATTTTAGAGTTGGATCTCAGTCCTAGAGATACATGACAAATTTGCTACTATTTTTCTTTTCTGAGCCAGTGGCTCAGACATTAGGACATTAGCTAATCCAAATTTAAACTTGAGTAAAATAATCGAGTTCCCTGAAATTTAATATTTAGATCTCCGCCCCCATTTTACACACACACTCATATTATATTCCATAAGATGCTAATGCCAAACTTAAGACTACTTTCATTGATCTAACCTACCTTTATGTCTTGCCAGGTATCGACCAAGCAGGAATATAGAACACAGTGTGACAAAGACAACTACAGCCACTATTCCTCCTATTAGAGCATGATCAGGGCCAGTCTGGCCAGCCAGAGCATTGGGATCTAGAAAAGGAAGGGAAATATTGTTCTAGTTAGTGTGTTACCTAGACAAAAATTACATATCTGCATTAGAATGAACTATTTTGAAAATTAGCACATTTCTTTAAAAATACAATTTCATTAATGTACATTACACCATTCATCTATTCAACAAATATAGATACCTGGGTATATAATATTTGCCAGAATCACTGCTGCCACTGGGCTTACATTTTAAGGGAAAGACTGGATCAATAACATTTAACATGTGTTTCGGTTTGCCAATGCTGCCAGAATGCAAAACACCAGAAATGGATTGGCTTTTATAAAGGGGGTTTATTTGGTTATACAGTTACAGTCCCAAGGCCATAAAGTGTCCAAGGTAATGCTGAATGGGTGGGGCCATACCTCCATGGAAATCATCCAGTGAAAGATCTTGCCCACAGTTGAGTGATCACATCCCCATGGAAATATCCAATCAAAAGTCTCCAACCCAATCAACACCAATAGGTTTCCTGCCCACACAAGACTGCATCAAAGATAATGGCATTTTGGGGGACATAATACATCCAAACCAGCACAACATGTATGATTACAAACAATAATATGCCTTTCTTTGCCCCTCACCTCCAACTGAAAAAAAATTATTTTCCTGCATGACAAACACAAGAATACCTTGTTTTATTGTGCTTTGCTTTACTGTACTTCACAGATATTGCTTTATTTTTATTTTATTTATTTTTTAACAAATTGAAGGTTTGTGGCAACCCTGTGTTGAGCAAGTCTTTTGGCACCATTTTTACAATAGCATGTGTTCGCTTCTCTGTGTCTCTGTGTCATGTTTTAATTAAGGTATGTATATTGTTTTTGTATACATAATGCTATTGCACACTTTATAGACTACAGTATAGTGTGAACATAACTTTTATATGCATTGGGAAACTGAGAAATTCATGTGAGTTGCTTTATTGCAAAATTTTCTTTATTTCAGTGTTCTGGAACTGAACCCGCCATATTTCCAAGTTATCTTTGCTTGTGTCCATTTTCATATGGTGAAGACCAGATTGAGTGTAACGTCTTCCTTCCCAAGTTCTTTGTTTGAGATACTGTCACAATAACTGCCAATAATTTAAGAGAGAAATTTAGGAGAAGGAGAAAGTAAATTTCTAAATTAGAATTCACAAATACATTAGCACAAAAAAAAAAAAAAAATGAGGGTGGTTATAGACAAATGGATAAGAAAAATTAAAAAAAAAATCTGTTTGAAACTTCAAACAACTTCCAGATACCCAAACTCATTGCAACCAAGCTCATTGCCAAAACTCTGTAGCCACCACTGAAGACACATTACCACAAACCAGTTCAGATGTGGCAATGGAGAATGATTGATAAGGTTAAATTCTCCAGTGGGTAGAATTAGGGACCACAGAAAAGAATTAACAGAGAAGGATCAGGGTTTCTTCAGGAAACAACAGCTATTGCTAAGACAGACAGATCTCTTAATGCCAGCCTGGTATATTTCATAATTGCTAGGGATCAGTGACTATTCCACATTTCCCTCTCTTCCTTTATTTCCATATTGGAGAATTTATTGTGCTTCTCCCCTCTCTGCTCTCCCACTGTGCTTGGACTGGTGAGGATCATCAATAACTTGTCTCTTGGTTCATTTGTCCCTGGACTATTGAATCAAGATATGAAGAAGGGGCCAACCATTTCTGAGGATCCTTGTCTAAGAGTTGGATATATTGGTTTGATTTCTCTTTGGAGAGGGTGTAGCAGTCTTTATGTATGGAAAAAAGGGTGAAAAAATACTTGGCGATCAGAAAGGTGAATTGGGACAGAGATTTCTAGCTGATTTACAGACTTTCCTTTTCTTTCAATCCCAGAGCTATGCCATATTTCCCAGCTTTCCTTGCAGTAGGGGCTAACCTGTGATCCATAAAACTGAATTTAAGCCCAGCCAATTAAAACTTCCTGCATGCAATCCTCCATACTCTCTTTCTGTGCCAGCTGGCTGGAAGTGATCTTGGGAAGCTACAAGTTAAAGATGAGATAGCCTTCGGAATATATGAGGCACTGGGTCACTGAAGCACTATCAGGAAGAAAACTGCCCAACTAAGAACACCTGCACTGGACTCACTGAGAAAAAAAAGTTTTATTTTTTTAAATGCTGAGATTTAAGATATTAATATGTTAGAGAAGCTAATGTTAATTTAGCTTTCTGTTATATATTTCCTGAATTTACCTTAACTTCTGGAATTGGCCCAACATCTAAAAATATGGAGTAAAAAGTAAATTTGCCATGCCTTAAAATTCCCTATTCCTGTTCCTTGCTGAGTTACCCGAGAGTTGGCTTTAAACTCTATCTTTTGCTCAAGTTAGGAATGAAGAGTCATAAACCATATTCATTTTATTTGCTTAAATATCTCACAAATCTAAGCACTCTTTTGGGAAACTTAGAAATCACTCTTGCTCATACATCTCTGTACTGGTCATTATTTCCTGAAAGTAAATTCTGAGAAGTGGCACTGCTGGATCAAAGGGTGTAAACATTTGTAAAAGCTTTTGATCTATATTGCCAAATTGCATCACAGAAAGATTGTACAACTTCACTATCCACCAATTGCATCTGAGGAATTCCTTTTTCCCACAAAGAATTGACATCAGATATTATCATTCTTTTAAGTTTTTACTAATCTGATATGCAAAAGTAACATCATTATTTAAATATTTTGGATTTCTTAACTTACAAGTGAATATAAATATGTCTAAATATTTGGGGGAGGCCATATCAATTAATTTCAAAATGCTTGTCTGTGCCATTTGGGCATTTTTAATTTAAATTTTCTAAATATTTTAAGAGCCCTGTCCAGAGAAAGTTCAATATTTTTAACAATTTCTTTATTTAACCTTCATTCTTGGTATTATCAGCCATAGGTTTCTTAAAATTTTAAGCAATCAAATATCAAACTTCTGTGTTATGAAGTCTGGATTGGAAGTCATAATTTGAAGTGCTTTAGCCATGATAAGATTCTGCATATAAATCCATATCATCTAACACGTTATTATTTTTAATCCATCTAAAATGTATTTTGGTCTATGATTTGAGGCTAAAGCATAAAGTATAATTTTATTTGTTATTTGACATCCAATTGTCCCTACATATAATTTTTATGTCACTTATTAATTAAATGTATATTTATTTCATGAGCTTCTTCATATTCTAGTCTATATGGTTGACCTGTCTGTCCAAACTTTTTCTAGAATTTTAGATTTAGAAATCACTTAATACCTTATAGGGAAAGTCTCAGCTCAAGTTCAGAATAATCTTTCAAGAAAAAAATAACAAACTTATTGGGGTTGTTCTAAACTATAGGTACATGTTTTTTATCTATAGTGCATTATCCAGGAACAATGCCAGATTC
Organism: Choloepus didactylus; assembly: GCF_015220235.1. Classification (NCBI taxonomy): domain Eukaryota; kingdom Metazoa; phylum Chordata; class Mammalia; order Pilosa; family Megalonychidae; genus Choloepus; species Choloepus didactylus. Next base: position 49,508,423 of record NC_051307.1, on the reverse strand, counting down.
TCCAGTTATTCAAATCTAAAGAGTTTTTTAGTAAGTGGTACAGTTTTTTTAATATAAGCTCTGCATAGTTTTATTAGTTTTATTTTTCATTTAAAAATGTTTTAATATTTAGTACTTTAAATTATTTTCATACTGAGCATTAAAAGTATTTTAAATGTTATTTCTTTTTTTAACTTTTTATTTTTGAAATAATTTCAAACTTACAAGAAATTTGCAAAAATAGTACCGAAATATTACAGAGAATTACAATATACCTATATATTCAGATATATCAACTTTTGATATTTTGCTATATTTGCTATATTCTCTCTCGCTTTCTCTCTGTTTTCTAAACATTTGAGAGTAGGTTGCTTATATCATACCTTTTTTTTTCCTTACCATTTAATACTTCTATGTACATTTGCTAAGAACAAGGATATTCACTTATGAAACAACATTAAGCACAATTACCAAGTTCAAGAAATTTAACATTGATATAAATCATGAAGTCTATATTCCAATTTTTCCAGTTGTCTCAATGATGACCTTTTGGGTATTTCCCCTTCATTATTAAAGCCATGCCTGGACCATGTATTGCATTTAATTGTCATAATCTCTTTAGCATCTCTTTTCGAAAAAAAAAGTCAAAAATTGCTCTCTTTCTCCCTTCCCCCCATCTTGTGGTAACCTCTAATCTACTTTCTGTCTCTGTGTATTCTTGGAATTGATATTATACAATATTTGTCCTTATGTGCCTCACTTATTTAACTAGGAAATTTTTCAAGGTTCTTCCATGTTGCAGCACATCTCATAACTTCATTCTTTCTTATGGCCAAATGGTATTCCATTGTGTGTATGTACCACATTTTTTTATTTTTTTATTTTTTATTTTTTATTGAGATTGTTCAGATACCATACAATTATCCAAAGATCCAAAGTGTACAATCACTTGCCCCTGGGTACCCTCATACAGCTGTGCATCCATCACACTTAATTTTTGTTCAATTTTTAGAAACTTTTCATTACTCCAGACAAGAAATAAAGTGAAAGATGAAAAAAGAAAAAAAGAAAAGGAAACTCTAATCCTCCCCTATCCCTAACCAACCCCCCTCAATTGTTGACTCCTAGT